>NW_025746315.1:95000-112500 GCF_021184085.1 Oncorhynchus gorbuscha
AACTAGTCGTTGACCAGGAGAGGGTGGAGCTAGGGAAACTAGTCGTTGACCAGGAGAGGGTGGAGCTAGGGAAACTAGTCGTTGACCAGGAGAGGGTGGAGCTAGGGAAACTAGTCGTTGACCAGGAGAGGGTGGAGCTAGAGAATCTAGTCGTGGACCAGGAGAGAGTTGACAAGGGTGGGCATTTTTTGTTTGAATGTTTGCATGTGTCTTGGGGAAATGTGTGTGTTTCTAGGTGTTAGTGTTTTGTCCTCCTCTTTTTTTCTTCATGTGCACGCCTATTCAACTGTACTGCGTCCTATTCAACTGTACTGCGTCCTATTCAACTGTACTGCGTCCTATTCAACTGTACTGCATCATATTCAACTGTACTGCGTCCTATTCAACTGTACTGCGTCCTATTCAACTGTACTGCGTCCTATTCAACTGTACTGCGTCCTATTCAACTGTACTGCGTCCTATTCAACTGTACTGCGTCCTATTCAACTGTACTGCGTCCTATTCAACTGTACTGCGTCCTATTCAACTGTACTGCGTCCTATTCAATTGTCCGTCCGTCCGTCCCTCCCCAGGTGCGTAAAGTGGTGAAGGAGGATGAGGCCCTGGCCAAGGTGAAGGCTGAGGACACCCAGGCCATAGCAGCAGACGCCCAGAGGGATCTAGACGAGGCTCTGCCCGCTCTGGAAGGTGCCAACAAGGCCCTGGACTCACTGGACAAGGCAGACATCTCAGAGATCAGGGTCTTCACCAAACCACCTGACATGGTTATGACTGTCATGGAGGCCGTCTGCATCCTGCTGGGCAGCAAGTCAGTCCACTAACAACACTTAGATAACGTATTGACAACATTGTGATTGATGCATGTCAATCCACTAACAACACTTAGATAACGTATTGACAACGTTGTGAGTGATGCATGTCAGTCCACTAACAACACTTAGATAACGTATTGACAACGTTGTGATTGATGCATGTCAATCCACTAACAACACTTAGATAACGTATTGACAACGTTGTGATTGATGCATGTCAGTCCACTAACACTTAGATAACGTATTGACAACGTTGTGATTGATGCATGTCAGTCCACTAACACTTAGATAACGTATTGACAACGTTGTGATTGATGCATGTCAATCCACTAACAACACTTAGATAACGTATTGACAACGTTGTGATTGATGCATGTCAGTCCACTAACATTTAGATAACGTATTGACAACGTTGTGATTGATGCATGTCAGTCCACTAACATTTAGATAACGTATTGACAACGTTGTGATTGATGCATGTCAGTCTGCTAACAACACTTAGATAACGTATTGACAACGTTGTGATTGATGCATGTCAGTCCACTAACAACACTTAAATCACATATTGACAACATTATGATTGATGCATCTTAGATCAAAAATCTAATAAATGTTTATCGGTCACATACACATGGTTAGCAGATGTTAATGCGAGTGTAGCGAAATGCTTGTGCTTCTAGTTCCGACCATGCAGTAATAACCAACGAGTAATCTAACTAACAATTCCATACACACAAGTGTAAAGGAATGAATAAGAATATGTACATATAAATATATGGATGAGCGATGGCCGAGTGGCACAGGCAAGGTGCAATAGATGGTATAAGATACAGTAGATACATATGAGATGAGTAATGGAAGACATGTTAACATTATTAAAGTTGCATTGTTTCAAGGGACTAGTGATCAATTTATTAAAGTGGCCTGTGATTTGATTCTCTATGTAGGAAGCAGCCTCTCTGAGTTAGTGATGACTATTTAACAGTCTGGTGGCCTTGAGATAGAAGCTGTTTTTCAGTCTCTCGGTCCCAGCTTTGATGCACCTGTACTGACCTCACCTTCTGGATGATAGCAGGGTGAACAGGCAGTGGCTCGGGTGGTTGTTGTCCTTGATGATCTTTATGGCCTTCCTGTGACATTGGGTGCTGTAGGTGTCCTGGAGGGCAGGTAGTTTGCCCCCGGTGATGCGTTGTGCAGACCTCACTACCCTCTGGAGAGCCTTACGGTTGTGGGCGGTGCAGTTGCCGTACCAGGCAGTGATACAGCCCGACAGGATGCTCTCGTTTGTGCATCTGTAAAAGTTTGTCAGTGTATTAAGTGACAAGCCACATTTCTTCAGCCTCCTGAGGTTGAAGAGGCGCAGCAGTGCCTTCACCACACTGTCTATGTGGGTGGACCATTTCAGTTTGTCTGTGATGTGTACGCCCAGGAACTTTCCACCTTCTCCACTGCTCTCCCTTCGATGTGGATAGGCGGGTGCTCCCTCTGCTGTTGGGTGAACAGAGAGTACAGGAGGGGGCTGAGCACGCACCCTGTGGGACACCAGTGTTGAGCGTCAGCAAAGTGGAGATGTTGTTTCCTACCTTCACCACCTGTGGACGGCCTGTCAGAAAGTACAGGACCCAATTCCTTGTTAGTGGGCTGTGCGGTGGCACTGTATTATCCTCAAAGCTGACAAAGAAGGTGTTTAGTGTGTCTGGAAAACGAGACGTCTGTGTCCGTGACGTGGCTGGTTTTCTTTGTGTAATCCGTGATTGCCTGTAGACCCTGCCACATACGTCTTGTATCTGAGCTGTTGAATTGCGACTCCACTTTGTCCCTGTACCAACATTTCACTTGTTTGATTGCCTTGCGGAGGGAATAACTACGCTGTTTATATTCGGCCATATTCCCAGTCCTCTTTCCATGGTTAAATGTGGTAGTTCACCCTTTCAGTTTTGCGCGATACCTCCACGGTTTCTGGTTAGGGTAGGTTTTAATAGTCACGGTGGGTACAACATCTCCAATGCACTTCTTTATAAACTCACTCACCGAGTCAGCATATAGACCGATGTTGTTCTCTGAGGCTGCCCGGAACATTTCCCAGTCCGCGTGATCAAAACGATCTTGAAGCGTGGATTCCGATTGGTCAGACCCGCGTTGAATGGTTCTAGTTATGGGTACACCCTCTTTCAGTTTCTGCCTATAAGACGGTAGGAGCAAGAAGGAGTCATGGTCGGATTTGCCGAAGGGAGGACGAGGGAGGGCCTTGTATCGCGGAACTTAGAGTAGCAGTGATCGAGTGTAAGTGCTGCAATCAATATGCTGACAGAATTTAGGTGGCCTTGTTCTCAAATTTGCTTTGTTCAAATCCCCAGCTACAATAAAGCAGCCTCAGGATATATGGTTTACATAGAGTCCTGTGAAGTTCCTTGTGGGCCGTCGTGGTGTCTGTTTGAGGGGGTATATACACAGCTGGGACGATAACTGATGAGTATTCTCTTGGGAGATAGTATCTCAGCTGCATGTCAGTGAGCTGACGATGCTTGGATACAGATTGATAACATAATCATTGTCTCTGCAACAAGTCAGTCCATGAAGAGTTAACTAATGTATTAGCTAATAGAATATTATTGTTGAACTTAATGCCATATGAGGCTGCCAGTGGATGGATCACTAACGTAGCAACAACTGATACGAATGTACCAGTGACTCCCAATGCAAACACACTGGGATGGAACTTGTGAAATGTAGGCCATGCATTATTAAAAAAGACAAAATGTATCTAGCCAGTGGGCTAGTTGGGTACATTTTCTACAAGCTGATCAGCACTAGCCTCGGGCTACTGGGCTAGATACATGACCATCCCTGCATACAAACCCTACATGTTGTCATTGACTCATAGACAGAAGGTAGCTGCAGGGTCCAGTATGGGAGACTGGCTGAGGTCAGTCACCACTCTGCTGCTGCTCTGCTTGACAAGAAGAGACTGAAGACTCATCATGTCCTCTTGTCTCTGTCTGTCTGATAGAATAATATGTCATCTGGATCGGTGGCTGGTGTTTTCTCTGCTGCTTCCTGTCTGTACTCATAGCAGGCCTGTTAGATAGCATGACTCCAGCTGTATCTCACACACACCCACACGCACGCACGCACGCATGTGCACACACACACCCCACAAACACACACCACACACACACACACCACACACACGCACGCACGTGCACACACACACACACACACACACACACACACACACACACACACACACACACACACACACACACACACACACACACACACACACACCACACACACACACACACACACGCACGCACGCACACACGTGCACACACACACCGCACACACACACACACCGCACACACACACAGTATCTCACACTCTTTACACAACTTTGTCACACACACACACTCTGTATCTCTCTCTCTCTTTACTTCAACTTTCTCTCTCTCTCTCTCTCTCTCTCTCTCTCTCTCTCTCTCTCTCTCTCTCTCTCTCTCTCTCTCTCTCTCTCTCTCTCTCTCTCTCTCTCTCTCTCTCTCTCTCTCTCTCTCTCTCTCTCTCTCTCTCTCTCCTCTCTCCCTCCCTCTCCCTCCCTCCCTCTCCCTCCCTCCCTCCCTCCCCCACCCACCCACCCACCTCTCCAGACCAGACTGGTCCAGTGCCAAGCAGGTGCTGGGTGACTCCTACTTCCTCAGGAAGCTGATGGAATATGACAAGGAAAACATTAAGCCCCAGATCCTCCAGAAGGTCACTAACTCTTTTGGACATTGTTGTTTTTTGATCATCTTCTATTCATGTCTTCCTGTATTGGCTTCATAATTTGTTTGTATTTCCCTCACTGCATTTGCAGAACCACCCTCACTCTGGTCAAAAGTAGTGCACTATATAGGGAATAGGCCTCTGGTCAACAGTAGTACGCTGTATAGGGTGCGGTTTGGAACACAAACTAAATAATGATGATTTTAATTGTTGTTGGTTTTTTTAGCTTCAGAAGTACGTGAACAACCCGGACTTTGTCCCTGAGAAGGTGGAAAAGGTGTCCAAGGCCTGCAAGTCCATGTGTATGTGGGTCCGGGCCATGGACCTCTACTCCAGAGTCCTCAAGGAGGTCGGACCCAAGAAAGAAAGACTGGCAGCCGCACAGGTCAGTGACACACACACACACACACACACACACACACACACACACACACACACACACACACACACACACACACACACACACACACACACACACACACACACACACACACACACACACACACACACACACACACACACACACACACACACACGCACGCCATCCGCCCACTGGTTCCTATTGGAAGAGAAAACGTCAACAGGAAGTTCTGTGTCAGAAGTTCTTTACTAAGTACAGTATTAGGTATTTGTTTTTATATCCCACCCTTCTGGCTGCAGACGGAACTGAACGCTACCATGGCAACCCTGAAGGAGAAGCAGGCCCAGCTACAGGAAGTACAGAACAAGATTAAGATCCTCCAGGACCAGTTTGACCAGAGCATCGCAGAGAAGGAGGGTCTGGGTAAGAGTTATAGAGGAGGGTCTGGGTATGAGTTAGAGAGGAGGGTCTGGGTAAGAGTTAGAGAGGAGGGTCTGGGTAAGAGTTAGAGGGGAGGGTCTGGGTAAGAGTTAGAGAGGAGGGTCTGGGTAAGAGTTAGAGAGGAGGGTCTGCGTAAGAGTTATAGAGGAGGGTCTGGGTAAGAGTTAGAGAGGAGGGTCTGGGTAAGAGTTAGAGGGGAGGGTCTGGGTAAGAGTTAGAGAGGAGGGTCTGGGTAAGAGTTAGAGGGGAGGGTCTGGGTAAGAGTTAGAGAGGAGGGTCTGGGTAAGAGTTAGAGAGGAGGGTCTGCGTAAGAGTTATAGAGGAGGGTCTGGGTAAGAGTTAGAGAGGAGGGTCTGGGTAAGAGTTAGAGAGGAGGGTCTTAGTAAGAGTTAGAGAGGAGGGTCTTAGTAAGAGTTAGAGAGGAGGGTCTGGGTAAGAGTTAGAGAGGAGGGTCTGGGTAAGAGTTAGAGAGGAGGGTCTGCGTAAGAGTTAGAGAGGAGGGTCTGGGTAAGAGTTAGAGAGGAGGGTCTGGGTAAGAGTTATAGAGGAGGGTCTGGGTAAGAGTTAGAGAGGAGGGTCTTAGTAAGAGTTAGAGAGGAGGGTCTTAGTAAGAGTTAGAGAGGAGGGTCTGGGTAAGAGTTAGAGAGGAGGGTCTGGGTAAGAGTTAGAGAGGAGGGTCTGGGTAAGAGTTAGAGAGGAGGGTCTGGGTAAGAGTTAGAGAGGAGGGTCTGGGTAAGAGTTAGAGAGGAGGGTCTGGGTAAGAGTTAGAGAGGAGGGTCTGGGTAAGAGTTAGAGAGGAGGGTCTGGGTAAGAGTTAGAGAGGAGGGTCTGGGTAAGAGTTAGAGAGGAGGGTCTGGGTAAGAGTTATAGAGGAGGGTCTGGGTAAGAGTTAGTAGAGGAGGGTCTGGGTAAGAGTTATAGAGGAGGGTCTGGGTAAGAGTTAGAGAGGAGGGTCTGGGTAAGAGTTAGAGAGGAGGGTCTGGGTAAGAGTTAGAGAGGAGGGTCTGGGTAAGAGTTATAGAGGAGGGTCTGGGTAAGAGTTAGAGAGGAGGGTCTGGGTAAGAGTTATAGAGGAGGGTCTGGGTAAGAGTTATAGAGGAGGGTCTGGGTAAGAGTTATAGAGGAGGGTCTGGGTAAGAGTTAGGAGAGGAGGAGGATCTGGGTAAGACTGAGTTTGAGATTTTGGCACATGATTTCCATCATGTTGGCACTTAAAGTTCCCACAATGTTTTCAAAGACAAACTGGGTCTCCAGGAATATGTCAGGACTAATCTACTGTAATCTCTTCTGTGTGCTGTCTGCTAATGACTCTTCTGCCTCTCAGGGTCTCCCTCACTTTCCTTACCCTCTCCCTGGTCTTCACCCCCAGCTAAGACCATGGCTCTGACCGAGGAGGTCTGGGCCGTGCAGGGAAGCTGACAGCAGCTCTGGGGGATGAGCAGGTTATAGCTGGCAGGAGAGCATCCAACTGTTTGAACAGGAGATCCATAACGTGGTGGGAAACGTCTTCATCGCTGCAGCCTGCGTGGCGTAACGGAGCCTTCACAATGCACTATAGACAACTGGTACAGCCTGCTAATTCTCACTATAACCTGCAGCCTGCGTTCCACTACGGAGCCTTCACAATGCACTATAGACAACTGGTACATCCTGCTAATTCTCACTATAACCTGCAGCCTGCGTGGCGTACTACGGAGCCTTCACAATGCACTATAGACAACTGGTACATCCTGCTAATTCTCACTATAACCTGCAGCCTGCGTGGCGTACTACGGAGCCTTCACAATGCACTATAGACAACTGGTACATAATGCTAATTCTCACTATAACCTGCAGCCTGGAATGGCTCACGGAGCCTTCACAATGCACTATAGACAACTGGTACATCCTGCTAATTCTCACTATAACCTGCAGCCTGCGTGGCGTACTACGGAGCCTTCACAATGCACTATAGACAACTGGTACATCCTGCTAATTCTCACTATAACCTGCAGCCTGCGTTTGTACTACGGAGCCTTCACAATGCACTATAGACAACTGGTACAGCCTGCTAATTCTCACTATAACCTGCAGCCTGCGTGGCGTACTACGGAGCCTTCACAATGCACTATAGACAACTGGTACAGCCTGCTAATTCTCACTATAACCTGCAGCCTGCGTGGCGTACTACGGAGCCTTCACAATGCACTATAGACAACTGGTACATCCTTTATACAGCCTGCTAATTCTCACTATAACCTATGTTGCATTATAACCATTCTAAACTACATAGCCTTCCCCTTGCAGTGTACCTGGTATGTATGGCCTCTATAGAGATGTAGCTTTATACACGGTTCTTACTATCTGTTACTCTACTTCTCCGCCCTGCGTGTAAACATTGCCATCTGTTCTCTGTACACTATTGGAACCAAACCCAGTGAAGCCTGCCTGTTCTAGACAGTGTCTGTGTGCCCACCTCTCTCCCTCGGGCCAGACGGAGAGGCAGACCATGTGTCAACCTCCCTGCCCACACTGGCACTCTGGCCTAATGACTCTCACTCACCTCAACCCACTGGGTCTGTCTGGCTGTCTGTCAATACTACCACTGTCTCTGTGGTGTCTGTCAATACTACCACTGTCTGTCTGCTGTCTGACAATACTAGCACTGTCTCTGTGTTGTCTGTCAATACTACCACTGTCTCTGTGGTGTCTGTCAATACTATCACCTGTCAATACTACTACGGTCTCTGTGGTGTCTGTCAATACTATCACTGTCTCTGTGGTGTCTGTCAATACTATCAACTGTGGTGTCTGTCAATACTATCACTGTCTCTGTGGTGTCTGTCAATACTATCACTGTATATGTGCTATCTGTCAATACTACCACTGTCTCTGTGGTGTCTGTCAATACTATCAACTGTCTGTACATCACTGTCTCTGTGGTGTCTGTCAATACTATCACTGTATATGTGGTGTCTGTCAATACTATCACTGTCTATGTGGTGTCTGTCAATACTATCACTGTCTATGTGGTGTCTGTCAATACTATCACTGTCTCTGTGGTGTCTGTCAATACTATCACTGTCTCTGTGGTGTCTGTCAATACTGGTGTCTGTCTCTATACTGTCTGTCAATACACTGTACTGTCTGTCAATACTACCACTGTGGTGTCTGTCAATACTACCACTGTCTGTCTGGTGTCTGTCAATACTACCACTGTCTCTATACTGTCTGTCAATACTACCACTGTCTGTCAATACTACCACTGTCTCTGTACTGTCTATAACTGTCTGTCAATACTATCACTGTCTCTGTGGTGTCTGTCAATACTATCACTGTCTCTGTGGTGTCTGTCAATACTATCACTGTCTCTGTGGTGTCTGTCAATACTATCACTGTCTCTATGGTGTCTGTCAATACTCACTGTCTGTCAATACTATCACTGTCTATGTTGTTATATCACTGTCTATGTGGTGTCTGTGAATACTATCACTGTCTATGTGGTGTCTGTCAATACTATCACTGTCTCTGTGGTGTCTGTCAATACTATCACTGTCTCTATACTACCACTGTATATGTGGTGTCTGTGTGTCTGTTGTCTGTCAATACTACCACTGTCTCTGTACTGTCTGTCAATACTACCACTGTCTCTGTACTGTCTGTCAATACTACCACTCACTGTCTGTCAATACTACCCTGTCTCTGTACTGTCTGTCAATACCCACGGTCTGTCAATACTACCACTGTCTCATACTGTCTGTCAATACTACCACTGTCTCTGTACTGTCTGTCAATACCCAGTCTGTCAATACTACCACTGTCTCTATACTGTCTGCCAATACTACCACTGTCTGTCAATCTCCACTGTCTGTCAAGACTACCACTGTCTCTATACTGTCTGTCAATACTATCACTGTCTGTCTGGCCACGGTCTGTCAATACTACCACTGTCTGTCTGGCTGTCTGTCAATACTACCACTGTCTGTCTGTGGTGTCTGTCAATACTACCACTGTACTGTCTGGTCTCTGTGGTGTCTGTCAATACTATCACTGTCTATGTGGTGTCTGTCAATACTATCACTGTCTCTGTGGTGTCTGTCAATACTATCACTGTCTCTGTGGTGTCTGTCAATACTACCACTGTCTACTGTCTGTCAATACTATCACTGTCTCTGTGGTGTCTGTCAATACTATCACTGTCTCTGTGGTGTCTGTCAATACTACCACATCTGTGGTGTCTGTCAATACTATCACAATACCACTGTCTCTGTGGTGTCTGTCAATACTATCACTGTCTCTGTCTGTCTGTCAATACTACCACTGTCTGTCAATACTACCACTGTCTCTGTACTGTCTGTCAATACTACCACGGTCTGGAACAATACTACCACTGTCTCTGTACTGTCTGTCAATACTACCACTGTCTCTGTACTGTCTGTCAATACTACCACTGTCTCTGTGGCTCAAACCCTCTGTCAATACTACCACTGTCTCTCTGGAAATACTACCACTGTCTGTCAATACTACCACTGTCTCTGTGGTGTCTGTCAATACTACCACTGTCTCTGTGGTGTCTGTCAATACTACCACGGTCTGTCTCTGTGTCTCTGACTGTCTGTCAATACTACCACTGTCTGTCTCAATACTGTCTGTCAATACTACCACTGAACTGTGGTGTCTGTCAATACTACCACTGTCTCTGTACTCTGTCAATACTGTCTGTCATACTACCACTGTCTCTATACTGTCTGTCAATACTACCACTGTACTGTCTGCCAATACTACCACTGTCTGTCAATACTACCACTGTCTCTATACTGTCTGTCAATACTACCACTGTCTGTCAATACTACCACTGTCTCTATACTGTCTGTCAATACTACCACTGTCTGTCAATACTACTGTCAATACTACCACTGTCTCTGTTATGGCAGATGGTTATGGAGTCAGATGACTTGGGAATGTTCATTCATCCTGAATATACAATGCTCTGATTGTTGATAAACGTGTGTGTGTGTGTGTGTGTGTGTGTGTGTGTGTGTGTGTGTGTGTGTGTGTGTGTGTGTGTGTGTGTGTGTGTGTGTGTGTGTGTGTGTGTGTGTGTGTGTGTGTGTGTGTGTGTGTGTGTGTGTGTGTGTGTGTGTGTGTGTGTGTCTGTGTAGCTGATAGACCAGTGGATTGTGCGATGCCAGGAGTTGGGCATCCCCATCAGTGCCAGCTTCAGCCTCATCAACATCCTGGGCGACCCCTATGAGATCCGCCTGTGGAACGCCGAGGGGTTGCCCCGGGACACCGTTTCCACTGAGAATGGAATCCTGGTTACCCGTGGACGCCGCTGGCCACTCATGATCGACCCTCAGGATCAGGTGACCCAGCCGACAGCAAATCAGTACTTTTGGTCTTAAATCATTCAACAATCAGCCAATCAACCAATCAGAAGTATTTGTATTACCACACTTTTCATCTATTCTATTCTGTAAATACTCTATTTAGATTCTATAACATATTTTAATCACAGGTACCTTTATATGTGATGGTGTTGCAAATAGTTATTCATCTTATACTTTGTAATTAGCTACTTGT
This sequence comes from Oncorhynchus gorbuscha, assembly GCF_021184085.1. Lineage (NCBI taxonomy): Eukaryota > Metazoa > Chordata > Actinopteri > Salmoniformes > Salmonidae > Oncorhynchus > Oncorhynchus gorbuscha. The sequence continues at coordinate 105,939 of NW_025746315.1, forward strand.
CAAGTTGTATTTCTAGTTGTAATTTTCTCTATTCTTGTATTGGCTATGATGACCAGAGTTATTTTTCTGTGGCTACATCTGCTAAAATAACAGTTGTGTTGTAATGTGTTGTGGCTCAAACCCTGACTCCCATTCTCAGACCCCAGCCTGGAACAAACCCTGACTCCCATTCTCAGACCCCAGCCTGGAACAAACCCTGACTCCCATTCTCAGACCCCAGCCTGGAACAAACCCTGACTCCCATTCCCAGACCCCAGCCTGGAACAAACCCTGACTCCCATTCCCAGACCCCAGCCTGGAACAAACCCTGACTCCCATTCTCAGACCCCAGCCTGGAACAAACCCTGACTCCCATTCTCAGACCCCAGCCTGAAACAAACCCTGACTCCCATTCCCAGACCCCAGCCTGGAACAAACCCTGACTCCCATTCCAGACCCCAGCCTGGAACAAACCCTGACTCCCATTCCAGACCCCAGCCTGGAACAAACCCTGACTCCCCCAGACCCCAGCCTGGAACAAACCCTGACTCCCATTCCCAGACCCCAGCCTGGAACAAACCCTGACTCCCATTCCCAGACCCCAGCCTGGAACAAACCCTGACTCCCCCAGACCCCAGCCTGGAACAAACCCTGACTCCCATTCCCAGACCCCAGCCTGGAACAAACCCTGACTCCCCCAGACCCCAGCCTGGAACAAACCCTGACTCCCATTCTCAGACCCCAGCCTGGAACAAACCCTGACTCCCAGACCCCAGCCTGGAACAAACCCTGACTCCCATTCCCAGACCCCAGCCTGGAACAAACCCTGACTCCCATTCCCAGACCCCAGCCTGGAACAAACCCTGACTCCCATTCCCAGACCCCAGCCTGGAACAAACCCTGACTCCCATTCCCAGACCCCAGCCTGAAACAAATCCTGACTCCCATTCCCAGACCCCAGCCTGGAACAAACCCTGACTCCCATTCCCAGACTCCAGCCTGGAACAAACCCTGACTCCCATTCCCAGACCCCAGCCTGAAACAAACCCTGACTCCCATTCCCAGACCCCAGCCTGGAACAAACCCTGACTCCCATTCCCAGACCCCAGCCTGGAACAAACCCTGACTCCCATTCCCAGACCCCAGCCTGGAACAAACCCTGACTCCCATTCCCAGACCCCAGCCTGGAACAAACCCTGACTCCCATTCCCAGACCCCAGCCTGGAACAAACCCTGACTCCCAGACCCCATTGACTCTCAGACCCCAGCCTGGAACAAACCCTGACTCCCATTCCCAGACCCCAGCCTGGAACAAACCCTGACTCCCAGACCCCAGCCTGGAACAAACCCTGACTCCCATTCCCAGACCCCAGCCGGGAACAAATCCTGACTCCCAGACCCCAGCCTGGAACAAACCCTGACTCCCATTCCCAGACCCCAGCCTGGAACAAACCCTGACTCCCATTCCCAGACCCCAGCCTGGAACAAACCCTGACTCCCATTCCCAGACCCCAGCCGGGAACAAACCCTGACTCCCATTCCCAGACCCCAGCCTGGAACAAACCCTGACTCCCAGACCCCAGCCTGGAACAAACCCTGACTCCCATTCCCAGACCCCAGCCTGGAACAAACCCTGACTCCCAGACCCCAGCCTGGAACAAACCCTGACTCCCCAGACCCCAGCCTGGAACAAACCCTGACTCCCAGACCCCAGCCTGGAACAAACCCTGACTCCCAGACCCCAGCCTGGAACAAACCCTGACTCCCAGACCCCAGCCTGGAACAAACCCTGACTCCCAGACCCCAGCCTGGAACAAACCCTGACTCCCATTCCCAGACCCCAGCCTGGAACAAACCCTGACTCCCATTCCCAGACCCCAGCCTGGAACAAACCCTGACTCCCAGACCCCAGCCTGGAACAAACCCTGACTCCCATTCCCAGACCCCAGCCGGGAACAAACCCTGACTCCCAGACCCCAGCCTGGAACAAACCCTGACTCCCATTCCCAGACCCCAGCCTGGAACAAACCCTGACTCCCATTCCCAGACCCCAGCCTGGAACAAACCCTGACTCCCATTCTCAGACCCCAGCCTGGAACAAACCCTGACTCCCATTCCAGACCCCAGCCTGAAACAAACCCTGACTCCCATGCCCAGACCCCAGCCTGGAACAAACCCTGACTCCCATTCCAGACCCCAGCCTGGAACAAACCCTGACTCCCAGACCCCAGCCTGGAACAAACCCTGACTCCCAGACCCCAGCCTGGAACAAACCCTGACTCCCATTCCCAGACCCCAGCCTGGAACAAACCCTGACTCCCATTCCCAGACCCCAGCCTGGAACAAACCCTGACTCCCATTCTCAGACCCCAGCCTGGAACAAGGCAACAACAGCCCTGACTATTCTATTACTAACACTATTCCCTTATCACCATGGAGACAACAGCCCTGAGACACTAAGACCCCACTCTCTCTGTGTTGTAATCACACACACACACAGACTCCATGCGCTTGGCCACTGTGTAGTTTGACTCTTAGCTCCAGTCCCCTGACACCTCTTATGTTGCTTCCTGTCATCTTTTGTTTCTTTCTCCTTCTCCTCTCTTTCTTTGGGCCTCTGCCCCAGACCCCGGTCTGTTGACTGGTCTCTGTCTGCCATGCACAGGCCGCGATGGAGATGGGGAGAGGCAGGGAGTTGAGCAGGCAGGGAGGCTTGCTGACAGCCTAGCACGGGGACACTTCATTACATTTACATTACATTTAAGTCATTTAGCAGACGCTCTTATCCAGAGCGACCAAATTGGTGCATTCACCTTATGACATCCAGTAGAACAGTCACTTTACAATAGTGCATCTAAATCTTAAAGGGGGGGTGAGAAGGATTACCTATCCTATCCTAGGTATTCCTTAAAGAGGTGGGGTTTCAGGTGTCTCCGGAAGGTGGTGATTGACTCCCTGCCTGGCGTCGTGAGGGAGTTTGATCCACCATTGGGGGGCCAGAGCAGCGAACAGTTTTGACTGGGCTGAGCGGGAACACTTCCTCAGTGGTAGGGAGGCCTGCAGGCCAGAGGTGGACCGCAGTGCCCTTGTTTGGGTGTAGGGCCTTTCAGAGCCTGGAGGTACTGAGGTGCCGTTCCCCTCACAGCTCCCAGCAAGCACCATGGTCTTGTAGCGGACAAACCTTCAACTGGAAGCCAGTGGAGAGAGCGGAGGAGCGGGGTGACGTGAGAGAACTTGGGAAGGTTGAACACCAGACGGGCTGCGGCGTTCTGGATGAGTTGTAGGGGTTTAATGGCACAGGCAGGGAGCCCAGCCAACAGCGAGTTGCAGTAATCCAGACGGGAGATGACAAGTGCCTGGATTAGGACCTGCGCCGCTTCCTGTGTGAGGCAGGGTTGTACTCTGCGGATGTTGTAGAGCATGAACCTACAGGAACGGGCCACCGCCTTGATGTTAGTTGAGAACGACAGGGTGTTGTCCAGGATCACCCCAAGGTTCTTAGCGCTCTGGGAGGAGGACACAATGGAGTTGTCAACCGTGATGGCGAGATCATGGAACGGGCAGTCCTTCCCCCGGGAGGAAGAGCAGCTCCGTCTTGCCGAGGTTCAGCTTGAGGTGGTGGTCATCCATACTGATATGTCTGCCAGACATGCAGAGATGCGATTGGCCACCTGGTCTTCAGAAGGGGAAAGGAGAAGATTAATTGTGTGTCGTCTGCATAGCAATGATAGGAGAGACCATGTGAGGTTATGACAGAGCCAAGTGACTTGGTGTATAGCGAGAATAGGAGAGGGCCTAGAACAGAGCCCTGGGGGACACCAGTGGTGAGAGCGCGTGGTGAGGAGACAGATTCTCGCCACGCCATTGACTCACACACACACGGCTTGTCTGTCCACTGACTCAAATGTAGTGCACTTCTGTTTGTCAGTTTTCATTCATGTCGATGAGAGTGATTCTGACCTGCCGGGTCCATCAATCACCAGGCGTGTCAAACTCATTCCGTGGAGGGCCTGGTGTCTGCAGGTTTCAGTTTCCTTTCAATTAAGACCTAAACAACCAGGTGTGTGGAGTTCCTTACTAATTAGTGACCTTAATTCATCAATCAAATACAAGGGAGGAGCGAAACCCTGCAGCCACTCGGTTCTTCGTGGATTGAGTTTGACACCTGTGTCATGGGACAACATAGTGACTTTCTGGTATGAGAGGAAATGACATGACCCCTCAATGGTGGTCACATGGATACTTTAAAGGGACAATATGGAAGTTCTGTCCCTTGTGGCGTTGGGATGACGTAGCTACACAATCACAACCGACCTGAAACTAAACAAATAATCCCTCATTTGAAATGCTTTATACACCTGTGTCTGGTCCGTCTCCAGGCCAACCGTTGGATCCGTTCCAAGGAGACCAAGAACGGTCTGAAGGTGATCAAGCTGACCGACTCTGGTTTCCTGCGAACCCTGGAGAACGCCATCCGCATGGGCATGCCCGTACTGCTGGAGGAGGTCAGTACTATGGCAGCCATTGTAGGTCACGATTCACCATGGAGATTAGTATCAGGGGACAGTTCTAACCTCCATTTTTGGTCTAGAGTTAGCAAAGAGACCTGGGTGAGTTGACTTTGGAACAGTTAGCAAAGAATGGTGAGTTGAAACAGGAAGAATGACCAGCGTGACGTCCATTTTGGGTCTAGAGTTAGCAAAGAGACCTGGGTGAGTTGACTTGGAACAGGAAGAATGGTAAAACTGACCAGCGTGACGTCCATTTTGTGTCCTGGTTGTGTGTGAGTAGCTGAAGGAGACTGTGGACCCGGCTCTGGAGCCCATCCTGCTGAAGCAGACGTTTGTGGCGGGCGGCCGCACCCTCATCCGCCTCGGAGACTCCGACATTGACTACAACAAGAAATTCAGGTTCTACATGACCACCAAGATGGCCAACCCACACTACCTGCCTGAGGTGGGTCAAACAACTGCAAATTAGCACCAGCCTTCAGCCAAACACCGGTCAAAACCTGACTTGAGATTTATTCTGCCCAGCAGTTTTGGAATGCAGTCCATCTCAGTCTATATTAATATGGCCTGGATCATGTTTGCTTTGCATCAATACCAGATGGATCATGTTTGCTTTGCATCAATACCAGATGGATCATGTTTGCTTTGCATCAATACCAGATGGATCATGTTTGCTTTGCATCAATACCAGATGGGTCATGTTTGCTTTGCATCAGTACCAGATGGATCATGTTTGCTTTGCATCAGTACCAGATGGATCATGTTTGCTTTGAATTTCAATGTCCAGATGGTTTATCCACAGTGTTTGCTTTCCATCAATAACAGATGGCTTTTACCCCAGAGAATTTCAATGTCCATCTGGTTTATTTGTCTAAATTAACAGCTCTACGCAATCTGAAAGGAAAATCACATTTAGAATAACTGTAGGTTAGTAAAGTGTCTGGTTTCTCACCTGTTTCTCACCCACACAAAAAAACATAAAATAACCACATTAAATCAAATCACATGTATTTATATAGCCCTTCGTACATCAGCTGATGTGCTGTACAGAAACCCAGCCTAAAACCCCAAACAGCAAGCAATGCAGGTGTAGAAGCACGGTGGCTAGGAAAACTCCCTAGAAAGGCCAAAACCTAGGAAGAAACCTAGAAAGGAACCAGGCTCTGAGGGGTGACCAGTCCTCTTCTGGCTGTGCCGGGTGGAGATTATAACAGAACATGGCCAAGATGTTCAAATGGTCTTAGATGACCAGCATGGATGAATAATAATAATCACAGGCAGAACAGTTGAACATTAGACATTAGACACACACACACACACACACACACACACACACACACACACACACACACACACACACACACACACACACACACACACACACACACACACACACACACACACACACACACACACACACACACACCCTGCCCCCTCTCTCTCCATGCCAAACGTTGGCACTAGGAACACTGTAAACAGTTGGCTCACACAGGGAGCTGTCAGCCTGGCACAGGCCATGATGATGGGTGGTTGCTGTGAAGTGCCTTGCCCACCTGCCAGACAGCCATGCCCCTGAGTTCACCCAGCCTACGGGCGCGGCCCTGCTGCCATTTGAAGGCCCTGTCAGCCTGCTCCAGCTCTCTTCAGTCCCACAACACAGGGCTGGTGCTAGTCTCAGACCTATTCCCGGGCCCAGCAATCAGTCAGACAGAAGGGACTTGAATAGACATGTCTGTCACCTCCCTTTAAACACACAGTCTGGACACAGCTGTCACAGATAGATAGTCTAACAGACAGCTTACAGTCTGGACACAGCTGTCACAGATAGATAGTCTAACACACAGCTTACAGTCTAGACACAGCTGTCACCGATAGATAGTCTAACACACAGCTTACAGTCTGGACACAGCTGTCACAGATAGATAGTCTAACACACAGCTTACAGTCTAGACACAGCTGTCACAGATAGATAGTCTAACACACAGCTTACAGTCTGGACACAGCTGTCACAGATAGAGTCTGGACACAGCTGTCACAGATAGATAGTCTAACACAGCTTACAGTCTGGACAC
>NW_025746315.1:117500-131060 GCF_021184085.1 Oncorhynchus gorbuscha
CATAGAGTTTATATTTCAGCCCTTTACCAATCATAGAGTTTATATTTCAAGCCCTTTACCAATCATAGAGTTTATATTTCAGCCCTTTACCAATCATAGAGTTTATATTTCAGCCCTTTACCAATCATAGAGTTTATATTTCAGCCCTTTACCAATCATAGAGTTTATATTTCAGCCCTTTACCAATCATAGAGTTTATATTTCAGCCCTTTACCAATCATAGAGTTTATATTTCAGCCCTTTACCAATCATAGAGTTTATATTTCAGCCCTTTACCAATCATAGAGTTTATATTTCAGCCCTTTACCAATCATAGAGTTTATATTTCAAGCCCTTTACCAATCATAGAGTTTATATTTCAGCCCTTTACCAATCATAGAGTTTATATTTCAAGCCCTTTACCAATCATAGAGTTTATATTTCAGCCCTTTACCAATCATAGAGTTTATATTTCAGCCCTTTACCAATCATAGAGTTTATATTTCAATACCTTTACCAATCATAGAGTTTATATTTCAGCCCTTTACCAATCATAGAGTTTATATTTCAGCCCTTTACCAATCATAGAGTTTATATTTCAGCCCTTTACCAATCATAGAGTTTATATTTCAAGCCCTTTACCAATCATAGAGTTTATATTTCAAGCCCTTTACCAATCATAGAGTTTATATTTATACCTTTTCATAGAGTTTATATTTCAGCCCTTTACCAATCATAGAGTTTATATTTCAAGCCCTTTACCAATCATAGAGTTTATATTTCAATACCTTTACCAATCATAGAGTTTATATTTCAATACCTTTACCAATCATAGAGTTTATATTTCAAGCCCTTTACCAATCATAGAGTTTATATTTCAAGGCCTTTACCAATCATAGAGTTTATATTTCAATACCTTTACCAATCATAGAGTTTATATTTCAATACCTTTACCAATCATAGAGTTTATATTTCAGCCCTTTACCAATCATAGAGTTTATATTTCAGCCCTTTACCAATCATAGAGTTTATATTTCAATACCTTTACCAATCATAGAGTTTATATTTCAGCCCTTTACCAATCATAGAGTTTATATTTCAGCCCTTTACCAATCATAGAGTTTATATTTCAGCCCTTTACCAATCATAGAGTTTATATTTCAGCCCTTTACCAATCATAGAGTTTATATTTCAATACCTTTACCAATCATAGAGTTTATATTTCAGCCCTTTACCAATCATAGAGTTTATATTTCAAGCCCTTTACCAATCATAGAGTTTATATTTCAGCCCTTTACCAATCATAGAGTTTATATTTCAGCCCTTTACCAATCATAGAGTTTATATTTCAGCCCTTTACCAATCATAGAGTTTTATATTTACCAATCATAGAGTTTATATTTCAGCCCTTTACCAATCATAGAGTTTATATTTCAGCCCTTTACCAATCATAGAGTTTATATTTCAAGCCCTTTACCAATCATAGAGTTTATATTTCAAGCCCTTTACCAATCATAGAGTTTATATTTACCTTTACCAATCATAGAGTTTATATTTCAGCCCTTTACCAATCATAGAGTTTATATTTCAGCCCTTTACCAATCATAGAGTTTATATTTCAAGCCCTTTACCAATCATAGAGTTTATATTTCAAGCCCTTTACCAATCATAGAGTTTATATTTCAAGCCCTTTACCAATCATAGAGTTTATATTTCAAGCCCTTTACCAATCATAGAGTTTATATTTCAGCCCTTTACCAATCATAGAGTTTATATTTCAGCCCTTTACCAATCATAGAGTTTATATTTCAGCCCTTTACCAATCATAGAGTTTATATTTCAGCCCTTTACCAATCATAGAGTTTATATTTCAGCCCTTTACCAATCATAGAGTTTATATTTCAGCCCTTTACCAATCATAGAGTTTATATTTCAGCCCTTTACCAATCATAGAGTTTATATTTCAGCCCTTTACCAATCATAGAGTTTATATTTCAGCCCTTTACCAATCATAGAGTTTATATTTCAGCCCTTTACCAATCATAGAGTTTATATTTCAGCCCTTTACCAATCATAGAGTTTATATTTCAGCCCTTTACCAATCATAGAGTTTATATTTCAGCCCTTTACCAATCATAGAGTTTATATTTCAGCCCTTTATTCAATCATAGAGTTTATATTTCAGCCCTTTACCAATCATAGAGTTTATATTTCAGCCCTTTACCAATCATAGAGTTTATATTTCAGCCCTTTACCAATCATAGAGTTTATATTTCAGCCCTTTATTCAATCATAGAGTTTATATTTCAGCCCTTTACCAATCATAGAGTTTATATTTCAGCCCTTTACCAATCATAGAGTTTATATTTCAGCCCTTTACCAATCATAGAGTTTATATTTCAATACCTTTACCAATCATAGAGTTTATATTTCAGCCCTTTACCAATCATAGAGTTTATATTTCAGCCCTTTACCAATCATAGAGTTTATATTTCAATACCTTTACCAATCATAGAGTTTATATTTCAGCCCTTTACCAATCATAGAGTTTATATTTCAGCCCTTTACCAATCATAGAGTTTATATTTCAGCCCTTTACCAATCATAGAGTTTATATTTCAATACCTTTACCAATCATAGAGTTTATATTTCAGCCCTTTACCAATCATAGAGTTTATATTTCAGCCCTTTACCAATCATAGAGTTTATATTTCAGCCCTTTACCAATCATAGAGTTTATATTTCAATACCTTTACCAATCATAGAGTTTATTTAGCCCTTTACCAATCATAGAGTTTATATTTCAGCCCTTTACCAATCATAGAGTTTATATTTCAGCCCTTTACCAATCATAGAGTTTATATTTCAGCCCTTTACCAATCATAGAGTTTATATTTCAGCCCTTTACCAATCATAGAGTTTATATTTCAGCCCTTTACCAATCATAGAGTTTATATTTCAAGCCCTTTACCAATCATAGAGTTTATATTTCAGCCCTTTACCAATCATAGAGTTTATATTTCAGCCCTTTACCAATCATAGAGTTTATATTTCAGCCCTTTACCAATCATAGAGTTTATATTTCAGCCCTTTACCAATCATAGAGTTTATATTTCAGCCCTTTACCAATCATAGAGTTTATATTTCAGCCCTTTACCAATCATAGAGTTTATATTTCAAGCCCTTTACCAATCATAGAGTTTATATTTCAGCCCTTTACCAATCATAGAGTTTATATTTCAGCCCTTTATTCAATCATAGAGTTTATATTTCAGCCCTTTACCAATCATAGAGTTTATATTTCAAGCCCTTTACCAATCATAGAGTTTATATTTCAGCCCTTTACCAATCATAGAGTTTATATTTCAGCCCTTTACCAATCATAGAGTTTATATTTCAGCCCTTTACCAATCATAGAGTTTATATTTCAGCCCTTTACCAATCATAGAGTTTATATTTCAGCCCTTTACCAATCATAGAGTTTATATTTCAGCCCTTTACCCTTTACCAATCATAGAGTTTATATTTCAGCCCTTTACCAATCATAGAGTTTATATTTCAGCCCTTTACCAATCATAGAGTTTATATTTCAGCCCTTTACCAATCATAGAGTTTATATTTCAGCCCTTTACCAATCATAGAGTTTATATTTCAGCCCTTTACCAATCATAGAGTTTATATTTCAGCCCTTTACCAATCATAGAGTTTATATTTCAGCCCTTTATTCAATCATAGAGTTTATATTTCAGCCCTTTACCAATCATAGAGTTTATATTTCAGCCCTTTACCAATCATAGAGTTTATATTTCAGCCCTTTACCAATCATAGAGTTTATATTTCAGCCCTTTACCAATCATAGAGTTTATATTTCAGCCCTTTACCAATCATAGAGTTTATATTTCAGCCCTTTACCAATCATAGAGTTTATATTTCAGCCCTTTACCAATCATAGAGTTTATATTTCAGCCCTTTACCAATCATAGAGTTTATATTTCAGCCCTTTACCAATCATAGAGTTTATATTTCAAGCCCTTTACCAATCATAGAGTTTATATTTCAGCCCTTTACCAATCATAGAGTTTATATTTCAGCCCTTTACCAATCATAGAGTTTATATTTCAAGCCCTTTACCAATCATAGAGTTTATATTTCAAGCCCTTTACCAATCATAGAGTTTATATTTCAGCCCTTTACCAATCATAGAGTTTTATTTAGCCCTTTATTCAATCATAGAGTTTATATTTCAGCCCTTTACCAATCATAGAGTTTATATTTCAAGCCCTTTACCAATCATAGAGTTTATATTTCAGCCCTTTACCAATCATAGAGTTTATATTTCAAGCCCTTTACCAATCATAGAGTTTATATTTCAGCCCTTTACCAATCATAGAGTTTATATTTCAGCCCTTTACCAATCATAGAGTTTATATTTCAGCCCTTTACCAATCATAGAGTTTATATTTCAGCCCTTTACCAATCATAGAGTTTATATTTCAGCCCTTTATTCAATCATAGAGTTTATATTTCAGCCCTTTACCAATCATAGAGTTTATATTTCAGCCCTTTATTCAATCATAGAGTTTATATTTCAGCCCTTTACCAATCATAGAGTTTATATTTCAGCCCTTTACCAATCATAGAGTTTATATTTCAGCCCTTTCAATCATAGAGTTTATATTTCAGCCCTTTACCAATCATAGAGTTTATATTTCAGCCCTTTACCAATCATAGAGTTTATATTTCAGCCCTTTACCAATCAGTTTAGAGTTTACCAATCATTTTATATTTCAGCCCTTTACCAATCATAGAGTTTATATTTCAGCCCTTTACCAATCATAGAGTTTATATTTCAGCCCTTTACCAATCATAGAGTTTATATTTCAGCCCTTTACCAATCATAGAGTTTATATTTCAGCCCTTTACCAATCATAGAGTTTATATTTCAGCCCTTTACCAATCATAGAGTTTATATTTCAGCCCTTTACCAATCATAGAGTTTATATTTCAGCCCTTTACCAATCATAGAGTTTATATTTCAGCCCTTTACCAATCATAGAGTTTATATTTCAGCCCTTTACCAATCATAGAGTTTATATTTCAGCCCTTTACCAATCATAGAGTTTATATTTCAAGCCCTTTACCAATCATAGAGTTTATATTTCAGCCCTTTACCAATCATAGAGTTTATATTTCAGCCCTTTACCAATCATAGAGTTTATATTTCAGCCCTTTACCAATCATAGAGTTTATATTTCAGCCCTTTACCAATCATAGAGTTTATATTTCAGCCCTTTATTCAATCATAGAGTTTATATTTCAGCCCTTTACCAATCATAGAGTTTATATTTCAAGGCCTTTACCAATCATAGAGTTTATATTTCAGCCCTTTATTCAATCATAGAGTTTATATTTCAGCCCTTTATTCAATCATAGAGTTTATATTTCAGCCCTTTACCAATCATAGAGTTTATATTTCAATACCTTTACCAATCATAGAGTTTATATTTCAGCCCTTTACTCAATCATAGAGTTTATATTTCAGCCCTTTACCAATCATAGAGTTTATATTTCAGCCCTTTATTCAATCATAGAGTTTATATTTCAAGCCCTTTACCAATCATAGAGTTTATATTTCAGCCCTTTACCAATCATAGAGTTTATATTTCAGCCCTTTACCAATCATAGAGTTTATATTTCAGCCCTTTACCAATCATAGAGTTTATATTTCAGCCCTTTACCAATCATAGAGTTTATATTTCAGCCCTTTACCAATCATAGAGTTTATATTTCAATACCTTTACCAATCATAGAGTTTATATTTCAGCCCTTTACTCAATCATAGAGTTTATATTTCAGCCCTTTACCAATCATAGAGTTTATATTTCAGCCCTTTATTCAATCATAGAGTTTATATTTCAATAATAGAGTTTAATAGCCCTTTACCAATCATAGAGTTTATATTTCAGCCCTTTACCAATCATAGAGTTTATATTTCAGCCCTTTATTCAATCATAGAGTTTATATTTCAGCCCTTTACCAATCATAGAGTTTATATTTCAATTACCAATCATAGAGTTTATATTTCAGCCCTTTTCAATCATAGAGCCCTTTACCAATCATAGAGTTTATATTTCAGCCCTTTATTCAATCATAGAGTTTATATTTCAGCCCTTTACCAATCATAGAGTTTATATTTCAAGCCCTTTACCAATCATAGAGTTTTATTTCAGCCCTTTATTCAATCATAGAGTTTATATTTCAGCCCTTTACCAATCATAGAGTTTATATTTCAGCCCTTTATTCAATCATAGAGTTTATATTTCAGCCCTTTACCAATCATAGAGTTTATATTTCAAGCCCTTTACCAATCATAGAGTTTATATTTCAGCCCTTTACCAATCATAGAGTTTATATTTCAGCCCTTCAGCCTGTCAATCATAGAGTTTATATTTCAGCCCTTTACCAATCATAGAGTTTATATTTCAGCCCTTTCAATCATAGAGTTTATATTTCAGCCCTTTACCAATCATAGAGTTTATATTTCAGCCCTTTACCAATCATAGAGTTTATATTTCAGCCCTTTACCAATCATAGAGTTTATATTTCATATTCAATCATAGAGTTTATATTTCAGCCCTTTACCAATCATAGAGTTTATATTTCAGCCCTTTACCAATCATAGAGTTTTATTTCAGCCCTTTTCAATCATAGAGTTTATATTTCAGCCCTTTACCAATCATAGAGTTTATATTTCAGCCCTTTACCAATCTAGAGTTTATATTTCAGCCCTTTACCAATCATAGAGTTTATATTTCAGCCCTTTACCAATCATAGAGTTTATATTTCAGCCCTTTACCAATCATAGAGTTTATATTTCAGCCCTTTACCAATCATAGAGTTTATATTTCAGCCCTTTACCAATCATAGAGTTTATATTTCAGCCCTTTACCAATCATAGAGTTTATATTTCAGCCCTTTACCAATCATAGAGTTTATATTTCAGCCCTTTACCAATCATAGAGTTTATATTTCAGCCCTTTACCAATCATAGAGTTTATATTTCAGCCCTTTACCAATCATAGAGTTTATATTTCAGCCCTTTACCAATCATAGAGTTTATATTTCAGCCCTTTACCAATCATAGAGTTTATATTTCAGCCCTTTACCAATCATAGAGTTTATATTTCAGCCCTTTACCAATCATAGAGTTTATATTTCAGCCCTTTACCAATCATAGAGTTTATATTTCAGCCCTTTACCAATCATAGAGTTTATATTTCAGCCCTTTCTCTCAATCATAGAGTTTATATTTCAGCCCTTTACCAATCATAGAGTTTATATTTCAGCCCTTTACCAATCATAGAGTTTATATTTCAGCCCTTTACCAATCATAGAGTTTATATTTCAGCCCTTTACCAATCATAGAGTTTATATTTCAGCCCTTTACCAATCATAGAGTTTATATTTCAGCCCTTTACCAATCATAGAGTTTATATTTCAGCCCTTTACCAATCATAGAGTTTATATTTCAGCCCTTTATTCAATCATATTACTGTTCAAACCCAAACCAGAAAGAGGGCTCTTTGTTGCAATATGCAGCACAACATAAATGTTGATAATCTGTCAATTGTCACTGGTCTATAACAGGACTGTCTGGAATTATCAGTCCATTATAATAATAATAATAATATATGCCATTTAGCAGACGCTTTTATCCAAAGCGACTTACAGTCATGTGTGCATACATTCTACGTATGGGTGGTCCCGGGAATCGAACCCACTACCCTGGCGTTACAAGCGCAATGCTCTACCAACTGAGCTACAGAAGGACCACTGTCACTGGTCTATAACAGGACTGTCTGGAATCATCAGTCCATTGTCACTGGTCTATAACAGGGCTGTCTGGAATCATCAGTCCATTGTCACTGGTCTATAACAGGGCTGTCTGGAATCATCAGTCCATTGTCACTGGTCTATAACAGGGCTAAAATTGTCACTGGTCTAACAGGGCTGTCTGGAATCATCAGTCCATTGTCACTGGTCTATAACAGGGCTGTCTGGAATCTCTCCCTAAAATGAAGATATGTCTTGAGCCAGACAATGATTCCCACTTCTTCTATCCCTCAGCAGTCTTTACTCAGCCCATTAGGAATGCATCATTTTAAATCTCCTAGTTAAGAGTGCCTGTATACCAGAGGGCTTGTCAGCCTCGTTCCCTCTGCAGGAGAGAGAAACAGAGAGGGGGAGAGAGTCCCCTCTAACCTGTGACTGTGTGTAGAATACTGATGTCCCCATGTGTCTGTGTGTAGTCAATGACTTAGCTGTCTCCAGAAACACAGATCTAGGATCAGCTAACCCTCCCCAATTCTAACTCTAATCATAAGGTGTGCCATACACTAAACTAGCCTGAGAACAGTGTGTTGGGACATCTTTCTCTAGAGCAGGGTTTTTTGAAGAGTTCTGACGAGTGGATTGCTGAATGTATTATTCAATGACTCTATATCTAACGGGCGGTTTAGTCTGTCTCTATATGTCGTTATTTAAGCAGGGGAAAGATGGCCGCTTTGTCTGAAACTGGGACCCTAAACCATTGGGGGGCCATTCTCATTAAAATGATGTCCTGGTCCTCCGTCCTTATCTTCTTTTCACCCCCCACCTCATCTTCTCTCCATCCATCACCTCGGTTCTCCACGTAATACCCAATGTCCCCTTGTCCTCCCCTCCTCTTCTGTCTCCTCTCCACACACCCCCATCTATCTATCATTCTCTTCTATCTCAACTCCTTCTCTCTTCCTCCCTCCCCCCTGGCTGGCTCTCTCTCCCTCCCTCCCCCCTGGCTCTCTCTCTCCCTCCCTCCCCCTGTCTCTCCCTCCCTCCCCCCCCTGTCTCTCTCCCTCCCTCCCCCTGTCTCTCCCTCCCCCCCTGTCTCTCTCTCTCCCTCCCTCCCCCTGTCTCTCTCTCTCCCTCCCTCCCCCTGTCTCTCTCTCCCTCCCTAAAATCTCCTCCCTCCCTCCCCCTGTCTCTCTCTCTCCCTCCCTCCCCCCTGTCTCTTCCTCCCCCCCCTGTCTCTCTCTCTCTCCCTCCCTCCCCCTGTCTCTCTCTCTCCCTCCCTCCCCCTGTCTCTTCCTCCCCCTGTCTCTCCCTCCCTCCCCCTGTCTCTCCCTCCCTCCCCCATCAGGATCATCCAGAGAGGCCTGAGGTGCCATGGCTGTCAGAGTTTACCTGGCAGACATGCTGTGAGCTGGAGGACACTCTGCCCTGCTTCAACGGCATCAAGAGAGAGATCACCGCCACACCCATCTCTATAAAACTAGGTAGAGTAACACACAACTAAAATAACCTAGACACCCATCTCTATAAAACTAGGTAGAGTAACACACAACTAAAATAACCTAGACACCCATCTCTATAAAACTAGGTAGAGTAGTAACACAACTAAAATAACCTAGACACCCATCTCTATAAAACTAGGTAGAGTAGTAACACACAACTAAAATAACCTAGACACCCATCTCTATAAAACTAGGTAGAGTAACACACAACTAAAATAACCTAGACACCCATCTCTATAAAACTAGGTAGAGTAACACACAACTAAAATAACCTAGACACCCATCTCTATAAAACTAGGTAGAGTAACACACAGCTAAAATAACCTAGACACCCATCTCTATAAAACTAGGTAGAGTAACACACAGCTAAAATAACCTAGACACCCATCTCTATAAAACTAGGTAGAGTAACACACAACTAAAATAACCTAGACACCCATCTCTATAAAACTAGGTAGAGAGTAACACACAGCTAAAATAACCTAGACACCCATCTCTATAAAACTAGGTAGAGTAACACACAACTAAAATAACCTAGACACCCATCTCTATAAAACTAGGTAGTAGTAACACACAGCTAAAATAACCTAGACACCCATCTCTATAAAACTAGGTAGAGTAGTAACACACAACTAAAATAACCTAGACACCCATCTCTATAAAACTAGGTAGAGTAACACACAACTAAAATAACCTAGACACCCATCTCTATAAAACTAGGTAGAGTAACACACAGCTAAAATAACCTAGACACCCATCTCTATAAAACTAGGTAGAGTAGTAACACAACTAAAATAACCTAGACACCCATCTCTATAAAACTAGGTAGAGTAACACACAGCTAAAATAACCTAGACACCCATCTCTATAAAACTAGGTAGAGTAGTAACACACAACTAAAATAACCTAGACACCCATCTCTATAAAACTAGGTAGAGTAGTAACACACAACTAAAATAACCTAGACACCCATCTCTATAAAACTAGGTAGAGTAGTAACACACAACTAAAATAACCTAGACACCCATCTCTATAAAACTAGGTAGTAGTAACACACAACTAAAATAACCTAGACACCCATCTCTATAAAACTAGGTAGAGAGTAACACACAACTAAAATAACCTAGACACCCATCTCTATAAAACTAGGTAGAGTAACACACAACTAAAATAACCTAGACACCCATCTCTATAAAACTAGGTAGAGTAGTAACACACAGCTAAAATAATCCTAGACACCCATCTCTATAAAACTAGGTAGAGTAGTAACACACACTAAAATAACCTAGACACCCATCTCTATAAAACTAGGTAGAGTAACACACAGCTAAAATAACCTAGACACCCATCTCTATAAAACTAGGTAGAGTAGTAACACAACTAAAATAACCTAGACACCCATCTCTATAAAACTAGGTAGAGTAGTAACACACAACTAAAATAACCTAGACACCCATCTCTATAAAACTAGGTAGAGTAACACACAACTAAAATAACCTAGACACCCATCTCTATAAAACTAGGTAGAGTAACACACAACTAAAATAACCTAGACACCCATCTCTATAAAACTAGGTAGAGTAACACACAACTAAAATAACCTAGACACCCATCTCTATAAAACTAGGTAGAGTAGTAACACACAACTAAAATAACCTAGACACCCATCTCTATAAAACTAGGTAGAGTAGTAACACACAACTAAAATAACCTAGACACCCATCTCTATAAAACTAGGTAGAGTAGTAACACACAACTAAAATAACCTAGACACCCATCTCTATAAAACTAGGTAGAGTAGTAACACACAACTAAAATAACCTAGACACCCATCTCTATAAAACTAGGTAGAGTAGTAACACACAACTAAAATAACCTAGACACCCATCTCTATAAAACTAGGTAGAGTAACACACAACTAAAATAACCTAGACACCCATCTCTATAAAACTAGGTAGAGTAACACACAACTAAAATAACCTAGACACCCATCTCTATAAAACTAGGTAGAGTAACACACAACTAAAATAACCTAGACACCCATCTCTATAAAACTAGGTAGAGTAACACACAGCTAAAATAACCTAGACACCCATCTCTATAAAACTAGGTAGAGTAACACACAGCTAAAATAACCTAGACACCCATCTCTATAAAACTAGGTAGAGTAACACACAGCTAAAATAACCTAGACACCCATCTCTATAAAACTAGGTAGAGTAGTAACACAGCTAAAATAACCTAGAGATTACCACTAGGTAGAGTAGTAACACAGCTAAAATAACCTAGAGATTACCACTAGGTAGAGTAGTAACACAGCTAAAATAACATAGAGATTACCACTAGGTAGAGTAGTAACACAGCTAAAATAACATAGAGATTACCACTAGGTAGAGTAACACACAGCTAAAATAACCCAGAGATTACCACTAGGTAGAGTACACACAGCTAAAATAACCTAGAGATTACCACTAGGTAGAGTAGTAACACAGCTAAAATAACCTAGAGATTACCACTAGGTAGAGTAGTAACACAGCTAAACTAACCTAGAGATTACCACTAGGTAGAGTAGTAACACAGCTAAACTAACCTAGAGATTACCACTAGGTAGAGTTGTCTTCTGCCTAGCTACAGAAGTAGATGAATATTGGAGTGTGTGTTCCCAGGTCGTCTGGAAGTGTGTTTCAACCCAGAGAACTGGCAGGACTACGTGTCTGACTCCCAGCTGCCTCCCTACTCAGAGGAGATGTCTGAAGAAGAGAAGGAAAAGGCAGACGGGGTCAGGGGTCACTGGGATCAGAGACTGGGGGCCTTCCAGAAACTGGTGCTCATCAAGAGCTTCATGGAGGAGAAGGTAGTGGGGGTTGTTGGTGTGCGTGTGCGTGTGTGTGTGTGTGTGTGTATCAGTCTGCTTGTGATGGTGAAAGTGCTGCCAGTTTTCTTGGCATCTCTCTCATTGTATGTTGTATATCAATGGTCATATTTGATAGAAGTTGCCCTTCAGGCCACACAGCGATATTTGCAGTTATGTTCATCCATCCGTTTTATTTAGGGTGTGTTCTTAAATTCAATCTGGAGTGCCAGAGTGCGCTCTGAGCGTTGTCAGAGTGTACGTTGGTAAATCCAGAGCGTTTGGCTCTCGGAGCGTTCGGAGCGCATACTGGACGCTCTGGCGCGAGGACTAGGTTTGAGCCGAGCGTTCTGACCTCACAACTATCGTCAACCACCCAAGCTAACTGGCTAGCTACTTCCAGACACATAATGAGAGAACACCTCACTCTGACCATTTTCCTTGAGCTAGCAGAGCTGGTTAGGCTGTTTTCATGTTATTTTAATTGTATTTATTTTACCTTTATTTAACTAGGCAAGTCAGTTAAGAACAAATTCTTATTTTCAATGACAGCCTAGGAACAGTGGGTTAACTGCCTGTTCAGGGGCAGAACGACAGATTTGTACCTTGTCAGCTCAGGGATTTGAACTTGCAACCTTCCCGTTACTAGTCCAACGCTCTAACCACTAGACTACCCTGCCGCCCCCTGAGTGTTGGTGACTGTAACTGTGCTACTGGCAACATTTTAATGATGTTTTTTGCCAACGTTTGCTGACAGCGGCCATATTCAGCTGGTGTTGAACGTTTGTAAATGCAGTTATTCTGCTCTCTGAAACACTCAGAGGAGAGAACTCTGGAATCAGAGTAGATAGCCGGAGGGAGTTGACTTTCTCTCCCTGCCACTCTCCCTCCCTCCCTCTAGGTGGTGTTTGCGGTGACAGAGTTTGTGATCGTGAGCCTGGGGAAACAGTTTGTAGAGAACCCTCCTGTTGACCTGGCCACTCTCTACAGTGACATGTCTCCCTCCACCCCCCTGGTCTTCATCCTCAGTACCGGATCAGACCCCATGGGAGCCTTCCAACGCTTCGCCAAGGAGAGGGGATACCTGGACAGGTGAGGGGGTGGGACAGCGGGAGGATGGAGGAGAAGGGGGAGGAAGGGAGGGGTAGTTGGGTACCACTGTCCCCCTCTCTGAGACTGTTCCCCTCTCTATGTCCGTCCCCTGTCTCTCAGTATTAACAACTTGTCCTTCTTTCTCATCATGTATCCAGGTTTGGCTGGTGTAGGCCGTCATTGTAAATAAGAATTTGTTCTTAACTGACTTGCCTAGTTAGATAAAGGTTCAATGAAAAATAAATCAATACAAATCTCTCTCTAGGTCAGGGTCCTCTCTGTCTCTCAGTATTATCTCTGTCTCTC
>NW_025746316.1:0-15000 GCF_021184085.1 Oncorhynchus gorbuscha
TAATGTTGATCAGAACCTTTAAATAAGCTATAGTGTAATGTTGATCAGAACCTTTAAATAAGCTATAGTGTAATGTTGATCAGAACAGTTAAATAAGCTATAGTGTAATGTTGATCAGAACAGGTAAATAAGCTATAGTGTAATGTTGATCAGAACCTTTAAATAAGCTATAGTGTAATGTTGATCAGAACCTTTAAATAAGCTATAGTGTAATGTTGATCAGAACAGTTAAATAAGCTATAGTGTAATGTTGATCAGACCTTTAAATAAGCTATAGTGTAATGTTGATCAGAACCTTTAAATAAGCTATAGTCTAATGTTGATCAGAACAGTTAAATAAGCTATAGTGTAATGTTGATCAGAACTTTAAATAAGCTATAGTGTAATGTTGATCAGAACCTTTAAATAAGCTATAGTGTAATGTTGTTAAATAAGCTATAGTGTAATGTTGATCAGAACAGTTAAATAAGCTATAGTGTAATGTTGATCAGAACAGTTAAATAAGCTATAGTGTAATGTTGATCAGAACAGTTAAATAAGCTATAGTGTAATGTTGATCAGAACAGTTAAATAAGCTATAGTGTAATGTTGATCAGACCTTTAAATAAGCTATAGTGTAATGTTGATCAGAACCTTTAAATAAGCTATAGTGTAATGTTGATCAGAACAGTTAAATAAGCTATAGTGTAATGTTGATCAGAACCTTTAAATAAGCTATAGTGTAATGTTGATCAGAACAGTTAAATAAGCTATAGTGTAATGTTGATCAGAACAGTTAAATAAGCTATAGTGTAATGTTGATCAGAACAGGTAAATAAGCTATAGTGTAATGTTGATCAGAACAGGTAAATAAGCTATAGTGTAATGTTGATCAGAACAGTTAAATAAGCTATAGTGTAATGTTGATCAGACCTTTAAATAAGCTATAGTGTAATGTTGATCAGAACCTTTAAATAAGCTATAGTGTAATGTTGATCAGAACAGTTAAATAAGCTATAGTGTAATGTTGATCAAACCTTTAAATAAGCTATAGTGTAATGTTGATCAGAACAGGTAAATAAGCTATAGTGTAATGTTGATCAGAACAGTTAAATAAGCTATAGTGTAATGTTGATCAGAACAGGTAAATAAGCTATAGTGTAATGTTGATCAAACCTTTAAATAAGCTATAGTGTAATGTTGATCAGAACAGTTAAATAAGCTATAGTGTAATGTTGATCAGAACCTTTAAATAAGCTATAGTGTAATGTTGATCAGAACAGTTAAATAAGCTATAGTGTAATGTTGATCAGAACAGGTAAATAAGCTATAGTGTAATGTTGATCAGAACAGGTAAATAAGCTATAGTGTAATGTTGATCAGAACCTTTAAATAAGCTATAGTGTAATGTTGATCAGAACAGTTAAATAAGCTATAGTGTAATGTTGATCAGAACCTTTAAATAAGCTATAGTGTAATGTTGATCAGATCAGGTAAATAAGCTATAGTGTAATGTTGATCAGAACAGTTAAATAAGCTATAGTGTAATGTTGATCAGAACAGCTAAATAAGCTATAGTGTAATGTTGATCAGAACAGTTAAATAAGCTATAGTGTAATGTTGATCAGAACAGTTAAATAAGCTATAGTGTAATGTTGATCAGAACAGTTAAATAAGCTATAGTGTAATGTTGATCAGAACAGGTAAATAAGCTATAGTGTAATGTTGATCAAACCTTTAAATAAGCTATAGTGTAATGTTGATCAGAACAGTTAAATAAGCTATAGTGTAATGTTGATCAGAACAGGTAAATAAGCTATAGTGTAATGTTGATCAGACCTTTAAATAAGCTATAGTGTAATGTTGATCAGAACAGTTAAATAAGCTATAGTGTAATGTTGATCAGAACAGTTAAATAAGCTATAGTGTAATGTTGATCAGAACCTTTAAATAAGCTATAGTGTAATGTTGATCAAACCTTTAAATAAGCTATAGTGTAATGTTGATCAGAACAGGTAAATAAGCTATAGTGTAATGTTGATCAGAACTTTAAATAAGCTATAGTGTAATGTTGATCAGAACAGTTAAATAAGCTATAGTGTAATGTTGATCAGAACAGTTAAATAAGCTATAGTGTAATGTTCAGAACAGTTAAATAAGCTATAGTGTAAACAGTTAAATAAGCTATAGTGTAATGTTGATCAGAACAGTTAAATAAGCTATAGTGTAATGTTGATCAGAACCTTTAAATAAGCTATAGTGTAATGTTGATCAGAACAGTTAAATAAGCTATAGTGTAATGTTGATCAGAACAGTTAAATCAGATCAAACCTTTAAATAAGTAATGTTGATCAGAACAGTTAAATAAGCTATAGTGTAATGTTGATCAGTAAAAGAATATGCCGTCAGAATATTAAGTTACAGACAAAAGTGAACTGTTTCCTGCTCTTTCTGGCACCGGTTGATCATCACATTAAAAAAGATTACAACTCAAATATTTGGCCAACAGAAAACCTCAATGTTTTCCTTCTAACTATAGGGATGTCATTATTAAAATACTAAACTGTAGACTAGATGCAATCCCAAATGTAATTTAAAGGTCACTGCCAGACGAGTCAAAATGTTTGCCGGCACGGCAATAAAGCTGCAGATCAGGTATTTTCTGAAGGTAAAAATAAAGTCATTATGAGCAAGAAAATGAGTGAAACAACAACTCGTAAGGTAAAAAATAATCCTAATCTGCCCGACGCTACATTTGGATTGGTTAAGGGTTCCGCTGACCAATGCACTTATTTCTCAGACATTTGAACCAGGTACTGATCCATATCGGTGAATCGTCACATCCCTACAGACCTCTGAAGACCCACTACAGTTGTTTTATTGTAATACAGAGACATTTGTGACCTTATGGCTGATTTCTACTGGCAGATCAGGACGTAGATCATACATGTAAACCTGGTCGCTGACGTCACTGTGGACAACAGATGTAGGGTAAGAACTCTCTGTTGCAGTATTTATGTGAAGGGACTAGAGGTCGACCGATTAATTGGAATGGCCGATTAATTAGGGCCGATATCAAGCTTTCATACGATCGGAAACCGATTGCCGATTTATACCTTTATTTAACTAAGAGCGTCTGCTAAATGACTTAAATGTAAATGTAATTATTATTTTCAATGACTGCCTAGGAACAATGGGTTAACTGCCATGTTCATGGGCAGAACGACAGATTTTCACCTTGTCAGCTCGGGGATCCAATCTTGCAACCTTACAGTTAACTAGTCCAATGCAATAACGACCTGCCTCTCTCTCGTTGCACTCCACAAGGAGACGGCCTGTTACGCAAATGCAGTAAGCCAAGGTAAGTTGCTAGCTAGCATTAAACTTATCTTATAAAAAACAATAAATCATAATCACTAGTTAACTACACATGGTTGATGATATTACTAGATATTATCTAGCGTGTCCTGCGTTGCATATAATCTGACTGAGCATACAAGTATCTAAGTATCTGACTGAGCGGTGGTAGGCAGAAGCTGGCGTGTAAACATTCATTCAAACAGCACTTTTGCGTTATCTAAACCAAATGGAACAATGTTTCATTATTTACTTCAGGCTAAATTGCTTTTTATTGATGTATTATATTAAGTTACAACAATACTGAATGAACACTTATTTTAATTGTCATTATTACAAATAAATAAATAAAATCTGCCGATTTAATCGGTATCTGCTTTTTTGGTCCTTCAATAATCTGCATCGGCTTTGAAAAATCACAATCGGTCGACCTCTAGAAGAAGGGACACCTACACATGTCCTATGGTTTCCTTTCACGAGCCACGTGTGTGTAGTTGTTTACGTGTGTGTTTGTGCAGGGTAGGTCTTTATATAATGTATGGAGTCTGGTCTGTTGATAGCAACTACACAGATTGCTACATTCCAGGGGACTCATCCCAGCATCCAATGTGCTTTAGGCCCATGTGTGTCTGTGCATTGAGACCACGTGTATTCAGCACATCCACCTGGTATGGGCTGCCCTTTCCCCTACATATCCCAACACTCCTCCTCTCAACAGCCCTTAGGACGTGTGCTGTTTAATTAGATCCTCCCTCTCCTCCTCCCCTCCTCACATGTTAACATCCTCTCAGTTCTCCATTAGGCTTCCTGGCACAGGCCGAGCATAAACAGGCCGACAGAGAACTGATAACATCTGCAGATGGGCTGCTACCTCCTCCACGATAAGCACCAGCAGCAAGCCTTCTCTTTCCAATAGGCACTGAAATGTGTTCGCACAGCCAGACAGACACAGAAAGAGAAGGGTGAAGGGAGGGCATTGAAAGGGCTAGTAATATTATCCCTCAGGGTTTTATCTGTCGGTCCATCAACTGGCAAAGGGGTTTCTGGTGTTTCTGCTCTCTTTATCCGCTATCAGGATAGCCTGTTGAGCTGGCTGGAGGAGGCTCCCTGTTCGGGTGTGGCTGGTGGAGGCCCCTCGTTGGGGTGTGGCTGGAGGAGGCTCCCCGTTGGGGTGTGGCTGGTGGAGGCCCCTCGTTGGGGTGTGGCTGGTGGAGGCTCCCCGTTCGGGTGTGGCTGGAGGAGGCTCCCCGTTCGGGTGTGGTGTGGCTGGTGGAGGCCCCTTGTTGGGGTGGGGTGTGGCTGGTGGAGGCTCCTCGTTGGGGTGGGGCTGGTGGAGGCCCCTCGTTGGGGTGGGGCTGGTGGAGGCCCCTCGTTGTGGAGGTGGGGCTGGTGGAGGCCCCTCGTTGGGGTGGGGCTGGTGGAGGCCCCTCGTTGGGGTGGGGCTGGTGGAGGCCCCTCGTTGGGGGTGGGGCTGGTGGAGGCCCCTGGGGGTGGGGCTGGTGGAGGCCCTCGTTGGGGTGGGGCTGGTGGAGGCCCCTCGTTGGGGTGGGGCTGGTGGAGGCCCCTCGTTGGGGTGGGGCTGGTGGAGGCCCTCGTTGGGGTGGGGCTGGTGGAGGCCCCTCGTTGGGGTGGGGCTGGTGGAGGCCCTCGTTGGGGTGGGGCTGGTGGAGGCCCCTCGTTGGGGTGGGGCTGGTGGAGGCCCCTCGTTGGGGTGGGGCTGGTGGAGGCCCCTCGTTGGGGTGGGGCTGGTGGAGGCCCCTCGTTGGGGTGGGGCTGGTGGAGGCCCCTCGTTGGGGTGGGGCTGGTGGAGGCCCCTCGTTGTTGTGGGGCTGGTGGAGGCCCCTCGTTGTTGTGGGGTGGGGCTGGAGGAGGGGTAGTGGGGTTTGAAGAAGTGACGGTCGCTGAGAGACTTGGAAGAAGGAGAGCCTCAGACATTGGATGGCTCATGGTGTCTTTGTTGACACTGGTGTTGGATGTAATTGGCAGGTCCTTACCGGCGACATCAGTCTTCTCTTTTGAATCTCTCTGTCTCTCTGTCTCTCTGTCTCTCTGTCTCTCTGTCTCTGTCTCTGTCTCTGTCTCTCTGTCTCTGTCTCTGTCTCTGTCTTTGTCTCTCTCTCTCTGTCTTTGTCTCTGTCTCTGTCTGTCTCTCTCTCTGTCTGTCTCTGTCTCTCTCTGTCTCTCTGTCTGTCTCTGTCTCTCTCTGTCTCTCTGTCTCTCTCTGTCTCTCTGTCTCTCTCTGTCTCTCTCTCTGTCTCTCTCTCTGTCTCTCTCTCTGTCTCTCTCTCTGTCTCTCTCTCTGTCTCTCTCTCTGTCTCTCTCTCTGTCTCTCTCTCTGTCTCTCTCTCTGTCTCTCTCTCTGTGTGATAAGAAACAAGGCAAGAGAGAGAGTGAGAGGTTTGCAGTCTGCCCTGACAAAACATTTACCTGAGCTTTTGTAATGGGAGCAGCCACTCCCCGCGGCGCCACGGTCTCCCCTGGCAACAACCTCTGCGGGAAGGTCGGCACAAATGGGCCATGAATGACCTAAGTTCAGAGGGATAAAATAAGACACTTTAACACAATTAAGTGCCCTAATGTAATCAGCATTGTTTCAGATACAACTCAGTTATCTGTAATGAAACAGGCTTTTCCTCTAAAAACAGGGCATTATCCTTAGCTGGTGACTGGCAGGAACCATGCAGGGCTGAACACAGATGCACACACACTCGCTCACTCCTCTTCATCCTCTTCAGGCATATCATCAACAAAAGACACAGATAAGCAGTATCAGGATCTGCATCCTATAATCCCAGCTTTGAAACATTTTAAATGGTTGATTTACATTTCATGAATACACAATACCTCGTCTCCAGTCTGTTGATTAGGACGCCCAGAAGCACATTTACATCAACCTGTCCGGGTATAAATTAAAGAAGTCAGCCGAGACCCCCCACTGAGACAGCACCGTGGCTCACACACAAGATGGTTCCAAACTGGTGTTGACAGGTTTTGTTTGTGTGGAGAAGGTGCTCTGTCCTGGTATTGACATGTTTTGTTTGTGTGGAGAAGGTGCTCTGTCCTGGTATTGACAGGTTTTGTTTGTGTGGAGAAGGTGCTCTGTCCTGGTATTGACAGGTTTTGTTTGTGTGGAGAAGGTGCTGTGTCCTGGTATTGACATGTTTTGTTTGTGTGGAGAAGGTGCTGTGTCCTGGTATTGACAGGTTTTGTTTGTGTGGAGAAGGTGCTCTGTCCTGGTATTGACAGGTTTTGTTTGTGTGGAGAAGGTGCTGTGTCCTGGTATTGACATGTTTTGTTTGTGTGGAGAAGGTGCTGTGTCCTGGTATTGACATGTTTTGTTTGTGTGGAGAAGGTGCTGTGTCCTGGTATTGACATGTTTTGTTTGTGTGGAGAAGGTGCTGTGTCCTGGTATTGACAGGTTTTGTTTGTGTGGAGAAGGTGCTGTATCCTGGTATTGACAGGTTTTGTTTGTGTGGAGAAGGTGCTGTGTCCTGGTATTGACATGTTTTGTTTGTGTGGAGAAGGTGCCTGATGGTGTAGATAATATCAGGCCAGTAAGGAGAGGAAAGTAGCCTGATGGTGGAGATAATATCAGGCCCGTAAGGAGAGGGAAGTAGCCTGATGGTGGAGATAATATCAGTCCCGTAAGGAGAGGGAAGTAGCCTGATGGTGGAGATAATATCAGGCCCGTAAGGAGAGGGAAGTAGCCTGATGGTGGAGATAATATCAGGCCAGTAAGGAGAGGGAAGTAGCCTGATGGTGGAGATAATATCAGGCCCGTAAGGAGAGGGAAGTAGCCTGATGGTGGAGATATTATCAGGCCAGTAAGGAGAGGGAAGTAGCCTGATGGTAGAGATAATATCAGGCCAGTAAGGAGAGGGAAGTAGCCTGATGGTGGAGATATTATCAGGCCAGTAAGGAGAGGGAAGTAGCCTGATGGTAGAGATAATATCAGGCCAGTAAAGGAGAGGGAAGTAGCCTGATGGTGGAGATAATATCAGGCCAGGGAAGTAGCCTGATGGTGGAGATATTATCAGGCCAGTAAGGAGAGGGAAGTAGCCTGATGGTAGAGATAATATCAGGCCAGTAAGGAGAGGGAAGTAGCCTGATGGTGGAGATAATATCAGGCCAGGGAAGTAGCCTGATGGTGTATATCAGGCAGGGTGACAGGCAGTTTTGCAGTCCGATTAAAAGCTGAATGGTTCTGAACACTCCCAAGTCCCAACTTCGGCAGACAAAGAATTTTACAACATTAAATCTACATTTTCAGTGAAATAAAATCAAGTGGGGATGGTACAAATTGGAGATGGTGGGTGACCAATACTACAAGTTATTTCTCCCTCACCCATAGACATTAACATCACTTTGTTTTACCAGTTTTAACTAGCACCATGCTGCTGCTGTGATCTAGCCTGCGTAAAGTACCTGGGAAGGGCTCATCAGGACGTCTGACTGAACCCAATCCATTCGTCTCCACACTCGACTCTCAGCTGTGCAACGTACGTCCTGACTGAACCCAACCCATTCGTCTCCACACTCGACTCTCAGCTGTGCAACGTATGTCCTGACTGAACCCAAGCCATTCGTCTCCACACTCAACTCTCAGCTGTGCAATGTACGTCATCCGTTTGGACACCAGGCGTGTCCGTATAGCCTCCTCCTTGGCCAATACATTTATGGTTATTTCTTCTGATCAGGCATCTGTTCGGGACACCCCATCTAGATGTATGGGTGAATAGATTGCCATCTTCAATTGGAGCATGTAGAAATGTAAGTTGTTTTCCCCCACACATTATGTTATGGTACCTTTTTAATGAGGTTAGTGTTTAATACCTTTTCATTGTAAAACCACACGTGTTATTAAAACCACTATAATCATTTCAAATGATAAATTCTACACGCCAGCCAAATCTCACATCATCTTCACACAACATGTGTGTGATGTTCCCATGGCAACCATCCTGTCCCTTTTCACCATCCGCAACATTTCTCTCAAAACAATTTATCTTTGTGCCATGCACCCTGCAGCGCCTCCTCCCCCGGGCCCCCAGCAGGCACTGACAGGCTACCAGTGGGCCAACCAACCAGTGTGCCAACCAACCAACCAGTGTGCCAACCAACCAACCAACCAGTGTGCCAACCAACCATTGTGCCAACCAACCAACCAACCAACCAACCAGTGTGCCAACCAACCAGTGTGCCAACCAACCAGTGTGCCAACCAACCAGTGTGCCAACCAACCAACCAGTGGGCCAACCAACCAACCAACCAGTGGGCCAACCAACCAACCAACCAGTGGGCCAACCAACCAACCAACCAACCAGTGGGCCCACCAACCAACCAACCAGTGGGCCCACCAACCAACCAACCAGTGGGCCCACCGACCAACCAACCAGTGGGCCCACCGACCAACCAACCAGTGGGCCAACCGACCAACCAACCAGTGGGCCAACCGACCAACCAACCAGTGGGCCAACCGACCAACCAACCAGTGGGCCAACCGACCAACCAACCAGTGGGCCAACCGACCAACCAACCAGTGGGCCAACCGACCAACCAACCAGTGGGCCAACCGACCAACCAACCAGTGGGCCAACCGACCAACCAACCAGTGGGCCAACCGACCAACCAACCAGTGGGCCAACCGACCAACCAACCAGTGGGCCAACCAGTGTGCCAACCAACCAACCAGTGTGCCAACCAACCAACCAGTGTGCCAACCAACCAACCAGTGTGCCAACCAACCAACCAGTGTGCCAACCAACCAACCAGTGTGCCAACCAACCAACCAACCAACCAGTGTGCCAACCAACCAACCAGTGTGCCAACCAACCAACCAGTGTGCCAACCAACCAACCAGTGTGCCAACCAACCAACCAACCAACCAACCAACCAACCAACCAACCAACCAACCAACCAACCAACCAACCAGTGTGCCAACCAACCAACCAACCAACCAACCAGTGTGTCAGGGCAGTAGATTGATACATGGTCCTCTTATGTGCCACTGTCAGCCGTTGTCTAGACTGGATTGATCAAGTTGAATTTAGCTTAAACAATTGTCATTCAGCCTATAGTGGAAATTCTAAGCAATGTTGCCCATCAAGGTAGCTCTGTGTGGTAAATTAGCCGTCATGCTAACTGTTTCTATGTTACGTCTCGCACTGACCCAGCTAGCCTGATTTATGTCTAAGTTCATTTTCCTGAGCCCTTTGGTATGAACACTTCTCTGAAGACTGAGAGGCTTTGTAAACACGATGTGACTCTCCGCTTAGAAGCTCCTATTCTGAGACTCAAGGCAGCTGGGTCTCTGGCCCAACACGCCACACACGTGCACACCCTAACACAGCCCTCCTAAATGTTTATGAACTCGACGTAGCTCCAACATCTGGGCAGCACCTGAAGCGGTTTAACGGCTCACTTAGTCTCTTGTCCCAGGGAGATATTTCTAACAGCAGCTATGTGAAGACGCCATTGATTTCTGGCCACCTGCACACTAGCCAGGTTGTTCCTGTCAACCCCTCTGGTGAGAAGAGTTCTCAACTTGACGGTGCGCAAAGTCTATGTTAATTTAGGGCTGTGGTTTGTGTACAGTGACCAGTCCGACTTCCTCATTCAATCCAAGTGGTTGAATGGGTGTCATTGTCTTTCAGTCTGTTTGGTATTCAGTCAGAACGTGTGATCGTCATCTGACCTGAAATACCATGGTTGTCTTACGGTTGTCTTGTAAGGTTGGTTACAGGTTGTCTTGTATTTTCTCAGGGCTGAGGTTGGTTACAGGTTGTCTTGTATTTTCTCAGGGCTCAGGGCTGAGGTTGGTTACAGGTTGGTATTTTCTCAGGGCTGAGGTTGGTTACAGGTTGTGTATTTTTCAGGGCTGAGGTTGGTTTTTCTGTATTTTCTCAGGGCTGAGGTTGGTTACAGGTTGTCTTGTATTTTTCAGGGCTGAGGTTGGTTACAGGGCTGTATTTTCTCAGGGCTGAGGTTGGTTACAGGTTGGTATTTTTCAGGGCTGAGGTTGGTTACAGGTTGTCTTGTATTTTCTCAGGGCTGAGGTTGGTTACAGGTTGTCTTGTATTTTCTCAGGGCTGAGGTTGGTTACAGGTTGTCTTGTATTTTCTCAGGGCTGAGGTTGGTTACAGGTTGTCTTGTATTTTCAGGGCTGAGGTTGGTTCAGGGCTGTATTTTCTCAGGTTGGTTACAGGTTGTCTTGTATTTTCTCAGGGCTGAGGTTGGTTACAGGTTGTCTTGTATTTTCTCAGGGCTGAGGTTGGTTACAGGTTGTCTTGTATTTTCTCAGGGCTGAGGTTGGTTACAGGTTGTCTTGTATTTTCTCAGGGCTGAGGTTGGTTACAGGTTGTCTTGTATTTTCTCAGGGCTGAGGTTGGTTACAGGTTGTCTTGTATTTTCTCAGGGCTGAGGTTGGTTACAGGTTGTCTTGTATTTTCTCAGGGCTGAGGTTGGTTACAGGCCCAGAGTGTATTCTTTCTTGTCACTGTCAGCACCCTGAATTGGTATTTCCAGTCCAATAGATAAAATAACTACCCCGTCTGAAGCTGCCTCTCCTCCACAGTGTCAGCCATCCATCTTCTGTCTCTTACTTATGGAGTGTTCAGTCTATAGAAGGCTTGTGATGTGTGACGGCTCCCATGTTTTTAGGACTGAACTGACACGGTCAGGAAAAACAACCTGTTTGTGCTTCTATAGGTTTTAATGGGTTGATGCCAGCTCTATGATTGGTGTATGGCCATTCTCATTCTTCAATATCCCCCTTTTCGTAGGGTATCGGTAGAGGCCATTTTGGTTTCCTCTGTCAATTTGTGTATGTAGGCTAGCATTGTGTTAGTGTTTTGTATCTGAGCTGTCACAATCACACCTGTCGCCTCACGCTTATAAAGGACACGTGCAGGTGGATACAATTAACCTCTCCTCTACACACGTACAATAATAGCCGTGTGTGTTTTAGTAGGGGTTCTCTGTCGATTCCGTGTCAGGCTTGATGCCAATTACCCTGTCTAGATAACATTGGTGTAATGTCGCTAGATTGGCATCACAAGACATGGTGTTGCATCTTCATGAAAGATATGACGCTTTCGAAATCCCTTCCACTTTTTTTAACAAGATAAATCTGTCGTGAAGATGCTGCCAGACTGGTCATCGCATAATGTTCTCAATGTGACTGTTTGTCAGGCGTTTGTGTAGTATGACAAAGTACCTCAGCTGCTACTTTATTAGATGAATTCAGTGTTTTCACTGGTCATAAGACGCTGTCCAGAACAGCCCCTCTCAGAGAGGATGTTGGTTCTTTTCCCTCTTGCTGCACTGAGAACTGGTTACGGAGGAGCCCCAAGAAAACAGCTTTTCAGGATGCGGTAGATTTCCTTTAGATATAAAGTTCCTTCGGAAGTATTTAGACCCCAGAACTTTTTCTACTTTGTTACGTTACAGCCTTATTCTAAAATGGATGAAATAGTTTATCAATCAATCAATCAATATATCAATCTACACACACTACCCCATAATGACAAAGCAAAAAACTGATATCACATTTAAGCATTCAGTATTCAGACCCATTTAAGAAGGATGGAGGCCACTGTGTTCTTGGTCCTTCAATGCTGCAGAAATGTTTTGGTACCCTTCCCCAGATCTGTGCTTCGACACAATCCTGTCTCGGAGCTCTAGGGACAAGTCCTTTGACGTCATGGCTTGGTTTTTGCTCTGACATGCACTGTCAACTGTGGGACCTTATATAGACAGGTGTCTGCCTTTACAAATAATGTCCAATCAATTGTGTTTATCACAGGTGGACTCCAATCAAGTTGTAGAAACATTCCAAGGATGATCAATGGATACAGGATGTTCAACTTTGAGTCTCAGAGCAAAGGGTCTGAATACTTATGTAAATTAGCTATTTCTGTTATTATTTTTTAAATATTTTTTTAAATAAATCAAACATTTCTAACCTATTTTTGCTTTGCCATTATGGGGTATGGTGTGTAGATTGCCAAGGATAAGTATTTATTGAATCCATTTTAGAATAGGGCTGCAACGTAACAAAATGTGGAAATTGTCAAGGGGTGTAAATACTTTCCGAAGACACTGCAGGTGGTATATTTCCCTCACTGCCTTTTCACTTATCTAACAGAATTGGGTAGGTGAACGAGTTTCTACCAATGTCTTCAGCCATTCAATGATGTCAGACCTGTAACTCATTTGTGATTGGAAGGATGCATTTGTTGACAAACCAAGCTGGTGTATACAGCATCTCTTCCTCATGCGGATGATAGCCAGACAAGCACGTAGCTGTCTTCATCTCCCTACTGTATAAAGTATTCATCGTCCTGTGTTGGAGTCATGCAATATGCACCGCCTCTTAAGGCTCTGAACTCACCAGTGAACTGGGTCACATCAGACACACACTTTTAGTGCTATTCAGTATCCTTGGGACGTCACTACCTGAAGGCTTAACCCTTACCTATCCCTAACTTTAACCGTTAACCATTTGAAATGTCAACGTCAATGGGGTGACATCAGTGTGACGTCCCAAGGATTCTGTCTAGCATGGCCCACACACGCAGCTCGGCTCTCGTCTCTCGTCTCCTTAACTCCTCATTTAATAGAGAAAAACACTGGAACAAAATGGCCGCCTTTGATTCGGAGGGAGACTGCTGTGTTTGGATTTACGTAACAAGGCAATGAATGTTTGACAGCCAAAGCGGGTGGAAATGTAAGCGATTGTCTTGCGGAACGGTCGCTGGTTATTTATATTGCCCGTGAAGACGATTCCTCCTCCTTTTCCTGGTCATGTGAACCCTGACCTCCCACAGAGCGCCGTTGGTGTTTCCTACCAACACAGAGGTTCTGAGGTACAGTACTGTCAATTTCCCAGGGAAAGATTTATTTTCTCATACCATTACTTAACAGCTTCTGTAAATTCTTCCCCAGCCGAGTCTCTCCGATACTTTGTAAACAGCCACAAAATGGATGAAAACATGAGTCTATCTGCTGCTTGTGATTGTGTGAATCAGTGTTTTAAAAACTGCCTACCTGCCTCCTCCCCGGGCCTTTAAAGAACTCAACGTTGAGAGACTGACTGAGTCATTGTAACAGAGGAAGGATTATGAACCTTCTCAGCGACGTCCTAAAACCATGAATAAGTGAATGAATGACCTCTTAAACGGCAATATGGCCTCAAGGGATCATGGCTGGGATTGGCTACGGACCATAGAATTTAAGAAACAATAGGCTATGGATGCCTAGATGCGATTTTAAACACAAAGGCAAATATCCCTGCAGCATGCAAAAATGTACGTGACACGACACCCACCATAGCCCACACATGGCATATTATCAGCATGATGCTGCGTCTTCAATATCACTCAGTCTGGCACAGAGAAACGTCTGATCCATCACATGTCTTCACACTGTTCTAAGTCTTCCTATTGGGTAGGGTGTTGACAATATCCCCCGCAGTAACCAGGGTCATCCTATCAAATCACGCTCTGTGTGCCCCGGTGGAACTGATCAAGCGTCCAGCCAATAAGAAGGATTGTTCTGTTGGTGTGGTCAGCCAGTGTGTGAGAGTGTACCTGAGAGAAGGGGCATGCTATAGGGTGGTAGCACCACTACGTTTGTCACAAGTCACTTAAGTGAGGCTTCATTAGGGGTCTTGATTTCAATGGCACGTTTCCTGTAAAAACTATTTTATTTTATTTATTATTTTAAGTTTGAATTATTAAGGAACAGACTCTCCCAAAATGTTCATCTGTGTTCAAGTGCCTCGGGGCATTTGTCTCCCTGCTCCGTCCACACCACTGTTACAAACACTGGCCAGCTATGGCTCTTGGATGATTGGCATTGACAGGACCGGACAGGGAGACGGATATAACACCCGTTAGAGAACCAGTCCTGTGCTGCTGAAACTCAATAGCCGTGTATGAGGTACAAACTTACACCGGTGGGCAATTCCAAAAACCTTTTTTTCTTTCTGCCCCCCTCATTTCGAGAAAGAAAGTTGATCTTTACGGGCTGGAAAAACAGCCATGACTAACTCTCCAGGAATGTCTCCTGGTCAAAAGGAGAACGCCAGCTATTTTCTGCCATAAAGAGACTAATTCTGTTGAATTTCGTTGGAGAGATTCCTAAAGCTTTCTCTGTCTGTCTGTGTGTGTGTGTGTGTGCTTCTAAAAAGTCTAATTCTGTTGAATCGAGTATACAAAATCCCTAAAGCCTGCATATTCCGTTAAGCTCTCTTTACTGATTCTAGACCTGCTTTCAATTAAAATGTTAGGAGCCACATTGTGTGATGCTCAGTTTGCTCAGAGGTGGGAAGATCCTCTGTCTTTTCATGGGTATCGTCCTTAAAGCAGACACCGTGCTGTTTCACTAATCTCCAGAATGATCATTACTTTTACTACCAACAAATGCAGGTAATGTAGGTTTTTAGATCGGGGAATGATGCAAGATTAAGCAGATTTCTTAGTCATCTTCCCTGGTAGTTTGACTTGAGCTCCAAACATGACGTTTGTGTGGTTTGCAGTCTGAGTGGAATGGGTTCTTTTAATTGCACCTCCGTACACTACAGACCTACAGGGGAAGCTGCCCTGCATTTGCACTGCATATCACTCTATTGCACTGCATATCACTCTATTGCTCTGAGTTGAT
>NW_025746316.1:20000-120000 GCF_021184085.1 Oncorhynchus gorbuscha
CCTCTCGCTCTCCTCCTCTCGCTCTCCTCCTCTCGCTCTCCTCCTCTCGCTCTCCTTCTCTCGCTCTCCTTCTCTCGCTCTCCTTCTCTCGCTCTCCTCCTCTCGCTCTCCTCCTCTCGCTCTCCTCCTCTCGCTCTCCTCCTCTCGCTCTCCTCCTCTCGCTCTCCTCCTCTCGCTCTCCTCCTCTCGCTCTCCTTCTCTCTCTCGCTCTCCTCCTCTCTCTCGCTCTCCTCCTCTCTCTCGCTCTCCTCCTCTCTCTCGCTCTCCTCCTCTCTCTCGCTCTCCTCCTCTCTCTCGCTCTCCTCCTCTCTCTCGCTCTCCTCCTCTCTCTCGCTCTCCTCCTCTCTCTCGCTCTCCTCCTCTCTCGCTCTCCTCCTCTCTCGCTCTCCTCCTCTCTCTCGCTCTCCTCCTCTCTCTCGCTCTCCTCCTCTCTCTCGCTCTCCTCCTCTCTCTCGCTCTCCTCCTCTCGCTCTCTCTCGCTCTCTCCTCCTCCTCTCTCTCTCGCTCTCCTCCTCTCTCTCTCGCTCTCTCTCGCTCTCGCTCTCCTCCTCCTCTCGCTCTCGCTCTCCTCCTCGCTCTCGCTCTCCTCTCAACGCAAACATGCTTATGTGTCATCAATGCAACAGCAGAACAGAAATGAAAAACATGAACTTTTAACACCAACCCTCCTCCCGCTTCCTCCCCAGGTATGCCCCGGTTCTCCAGCCAGCCAGCAGCAGCCAGCATACGCCTGGGAGACAGCCAGGTTCTGGCCTGCGATGTCAACCCAGACCTGGTGCCTTTAGCCCGGTGGGAGCGTGAGCGTGAGCCCCTGGAGCTGAGCTCTAGGCTGGTGCAGCTACCCAACGGAGCCCTGGTGGTGAGCAACGCTTCGGAGGCCGACGCTGGGCTCTACCGCTGCATGGTGGAGAACGCTGGGCCCGCCAAGACCAGTGAAGAGGCCCAGCTCACAATACTGCCAGGTAATACTATAGATACTATATAGCTCTACATACTGCCAGGTAATACTATAGATACTATATAACAAGGACCGATCTAGACGTCTGTAGTGCGTGCAATAACCTTTCTTCAGCATCTCTGCTTTGGCAGAGGAAATAAAAGGTACAGTAATTGTAGAATTAAGCAATAAGGCCTTAGGGGATGTGGTATACGGCCAATATACCACGGCTAAGAGCTGTTCTTATGCAAGACGCAACGTGGAGTGCCTGGATACAGTTTTTAGCCGTGGTATATTGGCCATATACCACAAACCCCCAAGGTGCCTTATTGCTATTATAAACTGGTTACCAAAGTCAAGTAAAAAATGATTTTGTTATTCCCATGGTATACGATCTGATATACCATGGCTTTCAGCCAATCAGCATTCAGAGTTCGAACCACCCAGTTTAGAATTAAGAACGGTATCTTACAGCATTCAATCGTTAGAATTGTCAGTCGTTTCCCTGTTCCTTTCTCTGCTGTTGTCATTCTAATGGAATCTAGAAAGAACAAAACCCTGTCCTGAAACACTTTCATCAAAAGGTTCAACGTTCTGGGCAAAGACACAAAACATCCACATCAAATTAGATATTTTTCTTGATCAAATAACATGGAAAACAACCACTATTTGTGCAGTATTAATTTACCATCCTTTCAAACCACTTAATGTAAATGTACATTACTGTGTTGTACATAGGCTGGTCCTCTAGGGTTGTACCTGTAGACTTTCTATCACCATGAAGAAAACTATGTACACTACAGTAATTGAGTACATTGAGACATCAAGTGGTGTGTGATGATGTGGCTCATCTGGTAGAGCATGGTGTCTGTAGTGTACTATGGTTGTATCTGGTATGGTGTCTGTAGCATGGTTGTCTAGAGCATGGTGTACTATGGTTGTATCTGGTAGAGCATGGTGTCTGTAGTGCTATGGTTGTATCTGGTAGAGCATGGTGTCTGTAGTGCTATGGTTGTATCTGGTAGAGCATGCTGTCTACAGTAATATGGTTGTATCTGGTAGAGCATGGTGTCTACAGTACTATGGCTGTATCTGGTAGAGCATGGTGTCTACAGTACTATGGTTATATCTGGTAGAGCATGGTGTCTACAGTACTATGGTTGTATCTGGTAGAGCATGGTGTCTACAGTAATATGTTTGTATCTGGTAGAGCATTGTTCCTGATGTGCTATGGTTGTGGGTTGGATTCCCACAGGGGACCAGTATTAAATGTATGTGCTCACTACTATTAGTTGCTGTGGATAAGAGTGTCTACTAACATGGAAAAGGACTTAATTGACCGTTTCAGTTTTCACATAGAAATAAGTTGCATTTGCAAAGTATTTCAAGAAACTGTAAAACGTATCATGCAAGTATTTTTATATTCCACAAGTATTATCATATTAACTGTTATCAGACAGTTATGAATGCTGGTAAACACTCAAATACATTCATTTTTAAAAATTAAATAAAAAAATCACAAAATTAGTGCAGTGGGCCTTTACTAGTCCTGTATTAGCACCCCGATTATAGACATCTTCAGCTCTGGCACAACAAATAATCTGCATCCACTTCCCCCGCCCAAACTACTTCCCGCTGCTATGTCTGTAGACTACTAGTGGCCGATACTCGGTGCAGACCCCTCGTGGTCAGACATTACTGCCAGTTGAACACATTGAGAGACTTGTACATGGTCTCCTCCACTCAAGTCATTTACCTCCAGCATGAACACATTTGACCTGGCCTCATGGCGAGAGAGAGAGAGTCAGTTAAGAACAAATTCTTATTTTCAATGACGGCCTGGGAACAGTGGGTTAACTGCCTGTTCAGGGGCAGAACGACAGATTTGTACCGTGTCAGCTCGGGGGTTTGAACTTGCAACCTTCCGGTTACTAGTCCAACACTCTAACCACTAGGCTACCCTGCCGCCACATTGAAAATTAATGCAAGGGAATTTCAACTAATTTCTTGAAATGACCCCCCCCCAAAAAACAAAAACAAAAATCTTAAATTAATTAAGAGGTTATTAATTAAGAGGTTAATCATACCTTCAGAGTCACTGTCTTTTCGCCATCTCAAGGGGTTAACATTGGGCAAAGCAGTTCAGCCAGTTGGGTGACCTCCTGAGTGGTCACCAGAGGTGTTGTTCATTTTACTGATCCAGATCAGATCTCACGATGGGAGTCTTTGGAAGTGAGGAATGATGACACACGTTAACCAGAGGTCAACCCTGTTCTTTGTTTGGACAGAAACCGGAGAGGAGAGAGAACTGGAGTTCCTGGTAGAGCCACTTCCTGTGACCAAAGTGGTGGGGGCCAGTTTGCTGCTGCCGTGTGTGGTGACGGGTTATCCAACACCCTACGTCCGATGGATGGTGGGAGACAAGCTTGTTGAGGAGAGGTGAGTTGGACCCGAAAGCCCTATTCTTAGATAGGATTTTAAAGGTGTATTCCTTGTGAACCCATTTCTTCCAACTCAACAGTATAAATCAAATGTCTCAAATGGCTGTAAATGACCTCAAATGGCTGTAAATGACCTCAAATGGCTGTAAATGACCTCAAATGGCTGTAAATGACCTCAAATGGCTGTAAATGACCTCAAATGGCTGTAAATGACCTCAAATGGCTGTAAATGACCTCAAATGGCTGATGACCTCAAATGGCTGTAAATGACCTCAAATGGCTGATGACCTCAAATGGCTGTAAATGACCTCAAATGGCTGTAAATGACCTCAAATGGCTGTCTCACTGGAAATACTTTTTTCATCTCATTGCCATAAGTTACTTTGTTTATATCCATCCATATTAGCACAGAAATCAAGTTGTGTTCATTTGTAGTGTTTGAATCAATTTGATGATTGAATCAGTCATTTAACATGTCCGTAAGGTAGTGTGACTATGTTCCTCTAGCCTTCAGACGTTCCTAGTCACACTCCTATAGCAGTACCAGCTTCCTTTGTGTCTTGTGCCCAAAGTGCAAACACTTAAAGAGCTGGCGCCTGTACCCCGAGGTGTTAACGCCACGGGCCTGAGTTTCTGAGCGCACCACCGACGGGGCCAACAATACTGCCACTTAAGCAGGGAGACAACAAGGTTGGGCTGCCAGCAGTGTCGGGGAGTTCAGAAATTTAAACCCCGGGAGAGTGTCACACTCTTAGCCCTCCCCTGGGAGAGCTGTGTCAAACCAAACCCCTTGGGAGAGTTGTGTCAAGCCTAACCCCTTGGGAGAGCTGTGGATCAAGCCTAACTATTTGGGAGACCTGTGGATCAAACCAAACCCCTAGTAAATCTGTGTCAAGCCTAACCCCTGGGAGACCTGTGGATCAAGCCAAACCCCTTGGGAGAGTTGTGTCAAGCCAAACCCCTTGGGAGAGTTGTGTCAAGCCTAACCCCTGGGAGACCTGTGGATCAAGCCAAACCCCTTGGGAGAGTTGTGTCAAGCCAAACCCCTTGGGAGAGTTGTGGATCAAGCCAAACCCCTTGGGAGAGTTGTGTCAAGCCAAACCCCTTGGGAGAGTTGTGTCAAGCCAAACCCCTTGGGAGAGTTGTGTCAAGCCAAACCCCTTGGGAGAGTTGTGTCAAGCCAAACCCCTTGGGAGAGTTGTGTCAAGCCAAACCCCTTGGGAGAGTTGTGTCAAGCCTAACCCCTGGGAGACCTGTGGATCAAGCCAAACCCCTTGGGAGAGTTGTGTCAAGCCTAACCCCTGGGAGACCTGTGGATCAAGCCAAACCCCTTGGGAGAGTTGTGTCAAGCCAAACCCCTTGGGAGAGTTGTGTCAAGCCTAACCCCTTGGGAGAGTTGTCAAGCCTAACCCCTGGGAGAGCTGTGAGGACAGAATAGCTAACAGAGTGGCTATGTGGCTGAGTTAACCCTTGTATTCATTTTCATTTTTGCACGGTCTCTATACACATTCACAGGACTCTACACACTGACACACACACACACATGGTCGAGTTCTGGCCAATTCCAAAGTTCCCGCCTTGGTTTGTGTAAGGTTTACCTGGTTACCACACAGCCGTGTTTTCAGTTTGTCCCTTCCGGTAATAAGTATGTAAGTGAAGGAGACAGGCTAAGAAACCGAGACGAGAGATGAGAGCTCATTATTTTGGTGAAGAACGTTGTCTCGCACATTTTATCACGCCTCTTCTGAAGTTCAGCTTGACAAGGACATTGTCTCCTTCTAAGGAGAGAACATCTTCAACGTAGTGTCAGACACTTTCATATCAGCCTCTGTCTCAGTCCTGGTAGAGTTGACTCTCTCACTATCTTGGTATATTGGTCTTGGATGCAGTGTGTCATTTTTGAAAACTACAGCTGAGTGTGGCAGACTGATAAAAGGAGAGTTGAGTTAAATATTCATTACAATAGATGTTCTTCATTGCGCACATTCCAAATATCATTGTGGTACTCTGGGATGGGGGGTTGAGAGGGTGCTTACATTGTTAATTAGAGCTTGTGCTGAACAAATGGGAGGTCCTCCTTTCTTACCCAGGCCACTTTACCCAGGAACACGCACAGCCGTGTGCTGAATACATTAAGTTAGGCCATTCTAACATTGTAACACAGGATTGACAATTAAACAACCGCTGGCAGAGTGGAGATCTGATCTTGTTTCTCCTTCAGCGCGTCCCTTCCCTCCCAGGAAGACTTCAGAGGAAGAGAAACCCTGTCACTTTGTAATAATTGGAACGGAGGGAGGAAAAGAGGAGGGAATCCGTACTGAGCCTCATAATTGGTCGACTGTATGGAACCGTATTGCTATCAGAGCTGTTGAAGTAGACTATGAATCCCGTATCTCCCATGACAGGAAGTTTATGGAGATGTGTGGAGATGGCGATGACTCGGTAAGAGGACGATGTTGATTTATGTTCAAGTTCTGGCGGTGACACTCAAAGGTGGTTGACGTCTCGCTGCGGTAGCATCTCTGGCCTGATAAAAAAACAGTTTATAGGATGAGTCAGAGAGAATATGTTTTAAGATGGAGAGTTGGAGGGAGAGGGATCTACAGTTTCTCTACAGGGACTCCTCTACATGGTCTCCTCTACAGGGTCGTTTCTACAGGGACTCCTCTAAAGGGACTCCTCTACAGGGTCGTTTCTACAGGGTCTCCTCTACAGGGTCTCCTCTACAGGGTCTCCTCTACAGGGTCTCCTCTACAGGGTCTCCTCTACAGGGTCTCCTCTACAGGGTCTCCTCTACAGGGTCTCCTCTACAGGGACTCCTCTACAGGGACTCCTCTACAGGGACTCCTCTACAGGGTCGTTTCTACAGGGACTCCTCTACAGGGTCGTTTCTACAGGGACTCCTCTACAGGGTCGTTTCTACAGGGACTCCTCTACAGGGACTCCTCTACAGGGACTCCTCTACAGGGTCGTCTCTACAGGGTCTCCTCTTGCCAGTCTGTTTCTTAGAGAGGTCTGGAGATTCATTCTACTCAACAGTGGTTGTGAATGAGCAGTTTCTCTACAGGGACTCCTTTACAGGGTCTCCTCTACAGGGTCTCCTCTACAGGGTCTCCTCTACAGGGCCGCCTCTACAGGGTCTCCTCTGGCCAGTCTGTTTCTTAGAGAGGTCTGGAGATTCATTCTACTCAACAGTGGTTGTGAATGAGCAGATTCTCTACAGGGTCTCCTCTACAGGGCCGCCTCTACAGGGTCTCCTCTGGCCAGTCTGTTTCTTAGAGAGGTCTGGAGATTCATTCTACTCAACAGTGGTTGTGAATGAGCAGATTCTCTACAGGGTCTCCTCTACAGGGTCTCCTCTACAGGGTCGCCTCTACAGGGTCTCCTCTGGCCAGTCTGTTTCTTAGAGAGGTCTGGAGATTCATTCTACTCAACAGTGGTTGTGAATGAGCAGATTCTCTACAGGGTCTCCTCTACAGGGTCTCCTCTACAGGGCCTCCTATACAGGGTCTCCTCTGGCCATTCTGTTTCTTAGAGAGGTCTGGAGATTCATTCTACTCAACAGTGGCTGTGGTTGTGAATGAGCAGTTTTTCTCTTATGTCGGTCACTGAGAGTCCTCCTTTACAGGGCTTATGTCGGTCACTGAGAGTCACTCCTTTAGCTTATGTCGGTCACTGAGAGTCATTCTTCAACTTTAGCTTATGTCGGTCACTGAGAGTCACTCCTTTAGCTTATGTCGGTCACTGAGAGTCACTCCTTTAGCTTATGTCGGTCACTGAGAGTCACTTCTTTAGCTTATGTCGGTCAGTCTGTTTCTTAGAGAGGTCTCACTGAGAGTCACTCCTTTAGCTTATGTCGGTCACTGAGAGTCACTCCTTTAGCTTATGTCGGTCACTGAGAGTCACTCCTTTAGCTTATGTCGGTCACTGAGAGTCACTCCTTTAGCAGCTTATGTCGGTCACTGAGAGTCACTCCTTTAGCTTATGTCGGTCACTGAGAGTCACTCCTTTAGCTTATGTCGGTCACTGAGAGTCACTCCTTTCTCTTATGTCGGTCACTGAGAGTCACTCCTTTAGCTTATGTCGGTCACTGAGAGTCACTCCTTTAGCTTATGTCGGTCACTGAGAGTCACTCCTTTAGCTTATGTCGGTCACTGAGAGTCACTCCTTTAGCTTGTCAGCTGACATTTTTTTGATAGCTGGCTGCTAGAATAATTGACCAATCTAAACTTAGTAATCATGGTCAAATTAACGGCTGTGGCTCCCCCATTGATTTTGTTAGTCAGTCTCACTCGGATAACATATTACATTTCTAAGCAGTTATCCAGTTTAATTTCCTCCATCAGCTCAATATCACACCGTCTAGATTGCACAAGTTCAACCCTGATATCTCCTCCCTATGTTTTAGATGTGGCTCAGATGAAGGAACATTCCTTCATTCCACTTGGCAGTGTTCAAAACCACACGGTTTCTGGCAGGGGGTTTGAGATACAGGATCCTCAATTCATGGGGTTGCATTCCCTTTAGACCCGGAGGTCTGTCTACTGGGTAACTTCACTAATTCCAGTCTTAGCTTTATAGTTTGGCTTTGCCTAACAGAAATATTGCTAGCGATTGCCAAGAAATGTATTGCCTTGAAATGGATATTTGATTCCTCCCTGCCGGTTGCAATGTGTCTATCA
This sequence comes from Oncorhynchus gorbuscha, assembly GCF_021184085.1. Lineage (NCBI taxonomy): Eukaryota > Metazoa > Chordata > Actinopteri > Salmoniformes > Salmonidae > Oncorhynchus > Oncorhynchus gorbuscha. Next base: position 28,061 of record NW_025746316.1, read on the forward strand.
GAAGTTAATAGTCGTATCCCACTGGAGAAAATCACTTACTGCTTGAGGAATAAGTTAGACATTTTACAGAATTTGGCAACCTTTTATTGACTATATGGAGAATCTCACATCATATTGATTGCATCTCTATGTAATCCTCACATAATGTTTCACACTTAATGTATAATATGTAGCCTACGGCAGGAGCCAAAGCTCGTTATGATCTAACGTCTCATTTTTTTATTTTGACTTTATTTTATTGTATATTTGTGTGTATTAAAAAAATACATGTATATTTTTATGTACACACGTCTGTTGTCTTGTAGGGTTGTCATTTGTTATATTGTCTGATATCTTTTTATTTTTGTTTTAATTGGAAAATGCAAAAATAAAAAAAATGAATCTTAACTTTTCTCTCCACCTTATGGCAAAATGTGTACAATTGCAAAAAACTACTCTTAAACAATATATATATATGTTTTTATCTCCGCTGGCAAGAGGGGGGTAGCCAACATGTTTTGATCGTAATTTTAGTGTGGGGGGGAGTGTGCACATGTGGGTCCACAGACCCAGACCACTGTGGGTCCGCAGACCCAGACCACTGTGGGTCCGCAGACCCAGACCACTGTGGGTCCGCAGACCCAGACCACTGTGGGTCCGCAGACCCAGACCACTGTGGGTCCGCAGACCCAGACCACTGTGGGTCCGCAGACCCAGACCACTGTGGGTCCGCAGACCCAGACCACTGTGGGTCCGCAGACCCAGACCACTGTGGGTCCGCAGACCCAGACCACTGTGGGTCCGCAGACCCAGACCACTGTGGGGCCGCAGATGAGCAATAATAATGATTACTGCTGCAGTCAGCTCTGTATTTACTCTGTTAGACGTTTTGCAACATGTAGCTGTTGCAAGAGCTGGTCATAACATATAACATGGTGTCTCTACCCTGATAATGTATAAGGGAAAAAGATGATGCTCAGTCTTTTACTTCTGCTACTTCTGCCTGTACATTCTAGCTCTGAGGTCAAATCAGTAGCATCTGCAAGGCTGTGTCCCTATGTAGCCCCCTGGTGGTGTGGATCTGCTAGTGTCGGGCAGTGGGATGAAGTCATGACAGGTGACCCTTTTAAAAGACGCTATGGGCAGGAGATAGCCTAGTGGGTAGGAGCGTAAGTCATGACAGGTGACCCTTTTAAAAGACGCTAAGGCCAGGAGATAGCCTAGTGGTTAGGAGCGTAAGTCATGACAGGTGACCCTTTTAAAAGACGCTATGGGCAGGAGATAGCCTAGTGGGTAGGAGCGTAAGTCATGACAGGTGACCCTTTTAAAAGACGCTATGTGCAGGAGATAGCCTAGTGGGTAGGAGCGTTGGGCCAGTAACCAAAAGCTGACAAGGTAAAATTATGTTGTTCTGTCCCTGAACAAGGCAGTTAACCTACTCTTCCCAGGTAGGCTGTCATTTTTAATAAGATTTTGTTCTTAATTAACTGACTTCCCTAGTTAAATACAAACAAATAAATAAACACTGTTCCCCGGTAGGCTGTCATTTTTAATAAGATTTTGTTCTTAATTAACTGACTTCCCTAGTTAAATACAAACAAATAAATAAACACTGTTCCCCGGTAGGCCGTCATTGTAAATAAGATTTAGTTCTTAATTAACTGACTTGCCTAGTTAAATAAAGGTCAAATAAAAACACTGATCCCCAGGCACCGATGATGTGGATTAAAACAGCCCCCCACACCTCTGATCAGAGGGGTTGGCTTAAATGCGGAAGACACATTTCAGTTGAATTCATTCAGTTGTACAACTGACTAGGTCTCCCCCTTTCCTTTACAAGTGAAGAAGCCTCGTTCCTAATTCTCTGACCCAGACACACTGAAGCTTTGTAAAAAATACCTATAGCCAAAGACATAAGATTTGCCATTAATCTGGTTTAAGCACTAGCAGGATGGTATGTTGCAAGTTGCGTGTTGAATATAAATTGATCTCCTCACCCCGTCTTGAATCTCCTACAAAACAGCCAGTCTTGTAGCGACTCTGAGTTGCCCGTCAATCAGCTCTGTACACACAAGGCCAACGATCATGAAAGAGACCGTCAGCTTTTGTTCTGGCAAATATCCTGCTATCACCTAATAGAATCCCCGGCAGTCAATAAAATGGATGAATAATGCATCACTGGCAAGCGACGGGGTTGACATTGCATGTAAATCATATGCCTCAAGCCTCTCAGAGCGGCTCTCTTCTTGTCTTGGCTCCCTCATTTCAATATGATTTGGTTTATGATATTTACTTGTGTATGACTGGTATTCAGCGGGGTAAATGTGTTTTTCAGTGGGACTGTAATGGGATGACTTTCTACCCTCTGTGGCTTTGGGAAGTCCTACTTCCTGTGCTGGAGTGTGGCGTTACCGGCGGGGGCGGCAATAGGACCTCATGGCTTCTGTGCCCCTGATCTCTCCCAGCTCACACTGTACCTTTTTATAATATACGGTCGTCTGTATCCTCCATGCTTTCCCCATCGCTGTCGTCGCGTCCTTGACATTCTCATTTTCTGAGCATTGTTTCTGCTCTATCAGAGTAGAGGAAATGACCTCCTCGCCTTTCCTCAAAGTTAGTGGCACACTGTAGGCAACACAGCCCTGAGTAAGTTCACCTGATAACCTGATCTTGTAGTAATCCCCAATAGAGGCGTGAATAGGCTTGGTGATGGACTGTAGCTGCTCAGACAGACATGATCATTTCCATCTGCTCGTTATGGGCGGCCGCTGGGTTGCCTACTGCTTTGTGCTAGTTAGAAGTTGGCCCAGCCTCATTGTACACTGATTACAGCACTATTGCTCACTCCGCCCTCCCCAACCTCTGATTGATTTCTAGTTTGCAAGACCTCCGTTCTCGATCCAATTTTAGGTTAATCGCTGCACTCTCCCTGCCGGCTCTCTTTAAAAATGATTTTTTTAAGAGGCCCTGAAAATTGACACAACATAGAAATATATAGATGTTAGGCAGCAGTTTTCCTCCACGTCTGGGAGAAGGCCCGTCAGACGCCACCTATCAATGTTAATGGGCTGTGATTTTCGCTCGTTCTTTTGTGCAGCGTCAGCATTAACAAGATTAACGGCGAGTCCCCGCCTTTTGCTAGCTCGCCGTTTCTGCACGGCAGATTTATAACCCACTTATTAAACGGGTTTGGAGCGTGCGTGGAAACGCCGTCGTGGCGTAACGCTCTGCTGCGGTGTTGGTGGGCAGGCACAAATCATGTGTCATCGGAACACAAAAAAAAATGGCTCCCTCACCTCGAGAGCTTAGGCTCGGAGAAGAGACTCATAAATGCTCATGTTATTGTACGTCCTATTAATACTGTCAGAATGAAACACATTGGAGGTCATTGATGGTTTAGCAACAATTTTTTGCATTTTACAAACTCTTTGAATGAACTTGGTCCCTGATTTAAAGTTTACAGTCACTTGTGTTTCTATTACAGTTGGCCAGTAACACATACCTATGCTTGATTCTTACCAGAGTTCCGTGGCTGTATCTGTTATCGGATTGGCTGTTTCTCACTGCTGCTAGAATGATCTGTGAAGACTTGGAGTGACATCACTGCCATGTTAGTTGGGACAACAGACAGACATGCTATTCTCTGCCACTGGAGCTGAGGAGAACTCTTTACAGTCTGTCTGTTTCGTCTACACATCCCAGACATGGCTCTCTCCCCCATGGCATCCACTGTCCTTACCCTGCACTCAGTTACCAATGACATATACAGGGCCTTCCTCCATACCCTAACCTTGCCAGAAGAACATTCCTCTGATGTGTGTATTTTACGTAGGTTGCGAGCTTTGTGATACGCTAATCCAAAGACCGGTACACCGTCGTCTCAGTGCTCTGGTGAAAAGCAAATCAAAATAAGGTTTGCAGGAGTAGTTCCATCTTAGGGCCTTGTGGGTTTCCATTACGAGACGGAGGAAAACAAACACTTTCATGGATGACTCATTCAAGAGGCCATGCCAAGGCTGGGTCTTTTCGCATTCATTTTTATTTTACGTCTGTTCTTATACCGCTGTTAGCTCAGAGCCGTCTAAAGCTGGCTTGTCCTCGCAGTTTCCCCACAGATCAACAGATGTTATCTGTTTGCATAAAGAAAGCACCCATCTACAACCCCGATAGGGGCTCTCAAATGAAATGGAATGTTTTCTTCACCCCTCCACCCCCAAAAGCTCTTTCCAAATGCACCACAGTGCCGATTGTGCCCCAGCCAAAGAGGGAGGTTCAGCCTGCTTTCTCCCTGAGTGCTAACACCTGGGTCTGCTGCACAATAGTTTGCATTCACCGTGCAGCGCAGCCAAGCAGGCAGGCGAGCGGGCGGACGGGAGAGAGAGAAGTATTACTTAAGTCGTTTTTTGGGGTATCTGTACTTTACTTTACTATTTATATTTTTGACAACTTATACTTTTACTTCACTACATTCCTAAAGAAAATATGTGCTTTTTACTCCCATATATTTTCCCTGACACCCAAAAGTACTTCTTACATTTAGATTACTCAGCCAGGATAGCAATATGGTTAAATTCACACACCATCAATATAATGTGTTGTCATCCCTACTGCCTCTGGGGAAATGTAAGGTGAGACTCAGGGGATGGATGGGAGGGGGTGCTAGGCATGCTTTCATCTGGGGGGGGGGCTATGCAGGAAGGGATGGGAGGGGGTGCTAGGCATGCTTTCATCTGGGGGGGGGGGGCTATGCAGGGTGGGAAGGGATGGGAAACATGGTTTTCTGGTGGGGAGGGAGGATGCGGGTGAGGGATTGGGGACAGAGGAGGTTGGGTAGAATGGGTTGGGGAGGGTCTTGTTTGTTTTCCTTGCATACAGAACATTGCTAAACTGTTTAAGCTGTTTGTCTTTGTTGTATTTCTCTGCTAGTTTTTGAAATATGTCACGCAAATATTCCAACTGAATGTGTGACTATATCTGAATGAACAGGATTTAGAATGTAAAACCTGTACCTTTTAAACCCCTTCTGGAAAAATGACAAACTAAAGAAAAAGTTGGTCACAAAAAAAATGAAAGCGAGAGGGTGAGTCATTAAAAAAAAGGTTGAGTGTGAACGACTCACTCCTGCCCATTTAATAATGAATGTTTTGTTATGAGTGTTACGATTCCCCTCTGGTGCTGTTTAGATAGTGTGACCGGGCCGGACAACCAATGCCCAGTGCAGCACCGGATATTCCACTTCCGTTTCTAGAGACCGACAGCTCTATCAAAAATGAGAGAGATGAGCTCAGCATGTGTGTGTGACCTCTGCCAGCTTCAGATGCAGAGGCACAGCGCTGGAGTCACAACTCATATTCAAATTGTTGTTCTCATATTGAACCTGGGCTCGCTGGGAGCCTGGACAGAGAACAGATATAGGAACCTGGGCTCGCTGGGAGCCTGGACAGAGAACAGATATAGGAACCTGGGCTCGCTGGGAGCCTGGACAGATATTGGAACCTGGGCTCGCTGGGAGCCTGGACAGATATAGGAACCTGGGCTCGCTGGGAGCCTGGACAGATATTGGAACCTGGGCTCGCTGGGAGCCTGGACAGATATAGGAACCTGGGCTCGCTGGGAGCCTGGACAGATATTGGAACCTGGGCTCGCTGGGAGCCTGGACAGAGAACAGATATAGGAACCTGGGCTCGCTGGGAGCCTGGACAGATATTGGAACCTGGGCTCGCTGGGAGCCTGGACAGATATAGGAACCTGGGCTTGCTGGGAGCCTGGACAGATATAGGAACCTGGGCTCGCTGGGAGCCTGGACAGAGAACAGATATAGGAACCTGGGCTCGCTGGGAGCCTGGACAGAGAACAGATATAGGAACCTCGGCTCGCTGGGTGCCTGGACAGAGAACAGATATTGGAACCTGGGCTCGCTGGGTGCCTGGACAGAGAACAGATATAGGAACCTGGGCTCGCTGGGAGCCTGGACAGAGAACAGATATAGGAACCTTGGCTCGCTGGGAGCCTGGACAGAGGACAGATATTGGAACCTGGGCTCGCTGGGAGCCTGGACAGATATTGGAACCTGGGCTCGCTGGGAGCCTGGACAGAGAACAGATATAGGAACCTGGGCTATAGGAAGTCCTAGGTTCCTCTCCCATGGAGACCCATGGGGTGGCTCCCTATTGGCCCAGTGTCGGACAGATATAGGATTGGCCCAGTGTGGGTTAGGGGAGGGTTTGTCCGGCAGGGATGTCCTTGTCCTATTGGGCACTAGCGGCTCCTGTGGCGGGCCGGGCGCAGTGCACGCTGACACGGTCGCCAGGTGTACAGTTTTTCCTCTGACACATTGGCGTGGCTGGCTTCCGGGTTAAGTGGGCATTGTGTCAAGAAGCAGTATGGCTCTCGACCTTCGCCTCTCCCAAGTCCGTATGGGAGTTGCAGCGTTGAGACAAGACTGTAACTACCAATTGGATTCCATGAAATTGGGGGTAAAAAAAAAGGAATTTTCCGCTACAGTGTGGGAGAAACCTACGCTCCTCTCTTCAGTCTACTCAAATCCTCACCACCTGATGACCCTGCTGTACATCCATGTTATGTAGCCACCTGTAACTACCCAGCTATACATCCATATGTTATGTAGCCACCTGGAGAACCCTGCTGTACATCCATGTTATGTAGCCACCTGACGACCCAGCTATACATCCATGTTATGTAGCCACCTGACGACCCAGCTGTACATCCACGTTATGTAGCCACCTGACGACCCAGCTGTACATCCACGTTATGTAGCCACCTGACGACCCAGCTGTACATCCACGTTATGTAGCCACCTGACGACCCAGCTGTACATCCATGTTATGTAGCCACCTGACGACCCAGTTGTACATCCACGTTATGTAGCCACCTGACGACCCAGTTGTACATCCACGTTATGTAGCCACCTGACGACCCAGCTGAACATCCACGTTATGTAGCCACCTGACGACCCAGCTGTACATCCATGTTATGTAGCCACCTGACGACCCAGCTGTACATCCTTGCAGCCAGACATACTTCATCAGTACATCAACACTTCCAAGCACGCCAGTGACTCGGCTCTCTCTGCCAGGTGAAAGTGACAATAGCACCATATCTCTAGCTTTCATACAAAGTGCGAGCCCAATTAGCGCCATATCAACCGGTACCTGCGACATCTCACCTCGCACTCAATACCGTTCTCCGATAGCGTGTCTAGCGTCCTCGTGGCAGCGAACGGATGCTAAGTGACAGTGAAAATTTGGAGCTAATTAAAAGGCCCTTTGTAGGTGAGGACTGTGTAATGCGTTTTTAATTATGCCCAGGCTCCTGCCTCTTCCACTGAAGAGTCTCTGTTACCACGGGGATGTGGCATATCTCACGGTCACAACAGCTCCGGCTCAGATTTGAATACAGCATAGGGAGGAATTAGCCGCGACCGTGGAGCTCGGCCATATTGCTTCCCGTGTTACTGATTCAATCCTTTCAACTGACTCACAATCTTTCCTCATTGACTGAAAGGTGAGAGTGCTGACGTCTTAAACTGAAGTCATTTTAAGATCTCATTGTTGTAAAGCGTGGAGAGACTGTAACTATGTGACTTTCCTACGTAGCCTTTCTGGATGTAGTGAAAAGGTATTGACATCTTCAATACCTGCACCTCACTGTGTCACAATGCCACTGTCAATGAGAGTAGACGCCCTGGTGGAGCGAAGGCCTTCAATGGAGCCCAGCGACTCTTCTACAAGGACTACAGGAATCCTATTGATCTGTTCAATTCCACACTGTGTCACAATGCCACTGTCAATGAGAGTAGACGCCCTGGTGGAGCGAAGGCCTTCAATGGAGCCCAGCGACTCTTCTACAAGGACTACAGGAATCCTATTGATCTGTTCAATTCCACACTGTGTCACAATGCCACTGTCAATGAGAGTAGACGCCCTGGTGGAGCGAAGGCCTTCAATGGAGCCCAGTGACTCTTCTACAAGGACTACAGGAATCCTATTGATCTGTTCAATTCCACACTGTCTTTTGAATGGCCCCAACTCCTACACCTACTAAAAGAACATGACAACATTTTGGAGGCCCTGAGAAGAAGGGAGAGAAGCCAGCTAGAGCAAGGTGTTTGTGGCCTGTTTCATAAAGCGGTCTCAGGACCTGGGGAGAGGACAAAATACTCCTTTATGAGTTACTGTTATGATGTTCTGACTGCAGCTACTGTTCCCCTCTTATACAATCTGTGGTTGGGTCTGGACTGCTGTGTGGACTCCCGTCCTATAGGCTGCAGTCGACTGCACCACCAGCCAACCAACCAGCCATTCACCTCTGGGAACGTCTCAGCGAATAGCACTCACACTCTGAACAAGAGGCTGTTGTCACACTGGGACCAAAATAATATTCACTTACTGCAGTGTGTGTTGTTATTTCACAAGTGTTCATTCAAAACTTTCTGCTGGGGCAGTTCCACTAATCTTATCAACATATATGAATGGGTTCAATCATGCCTTTGGCCACACCAACAGTCTATCCATTGTCAATCCAGGCGATGTGAAGATCATTGGAATTGTGCTCGGAACAAGCCACATCTTTCCCTCAGTCAGCAGTGTGATGTCATCCAGACAGCAGGTAGAGGCCCAGTCCAACAAACAGCTCTGTTACACAGTAGATGGCCCAGGGTGCTGTAAGCAGCCAATCAGATGGCCCAGGGTGCTGTAAGCAGCCAATCAGGTGGCCCAGGGTGCTGTAAGCAGCCAATCAGGTGGCCCAGGGTGCTGTAGGCAGCCAATCAGGTGGCACAGGATGCTGTAGGCAGCCATTACAGGCAGGGCAAAGTGGTGGGGAGGGAGAGGAAGTGAAAAAGAGAGCAGGAAGGGTGCACGCTGCGGTGGAAATCCCACCTCGTCAGGAGTTTAAATCAAATCGATGGCCCGCAGACAGTGGGTTCTGCAGTGTGCATTTCTACGATCTCTGCCTCCCCTCTGTTTCCTGGTACCGCCAAGGGCTATTTTCTCTACTATCACTCTCTCCCTACTGTACCACTCTCTCCCTACTGTAACTAACACACACACACACACACACACACACACACACACACACACACACACACACACACACACACACACACACACACACACACACACACACACACACACACACACACACACACACACACACACACACACACACACACACACACACACACACACACACACACACACACACACACACTCTCTCTCACCAGTGCTCTCCTTCATAACCTATTGATTTCTTCCTCTACATCACAAGTTAAATCAACACTGTTGTCGGAGGCCTGCTACCCTCCTGGAATATTGAGCAGTTCAAAGGACAAGCTCTTTAAGATGGAGGTCACTGGGTTTGTTGGAAGATGAGATGCTGCTTTAGGTTGAGAAAAGGGGTGATTTTGGATCCACATGTAACCAAATCTCCCAGGCCTGAGGGAATTCATTGATGCTTCCACCTAGTATTGGGTTCTTCATACCATTCAGTTGTCGGAGAGCCAATGAGAACCTCATCTCTGTTACCATCTTAGTGTGAATGTCTTGGTGCTGGGTCATCAACAGTATTATAGTGGGAGGGTCACCGTTCATGCTCTTGAATCACACATTTTAGCTGAACACAAGAACTCAAGTAATCATGCATCTACAGTGCCTTCAGAACGTATTCACACACAATTCTCCATAATGTGAATGTGGAATTTGTTTGTTTTTATATTTTTTTCCAAAGCTGAAATGTCTCCAGTCAAAAAGTATTCAACCACTTTATGGCACAAACCTAAAAACGTTCAGTAATAAAACTGTGCTGAACTAATCAGATAACATATTGCATGGACTCATTCATTGTTGAATAATAGTGGTTAACATGATTTTTGAATGACTCTTCCTTCTCTGTACCAACTATCTGTTAGGTCCCTCAATTGAGTAGTGAACTTCAAGCAAATATTCAACCACAAAGTCTAGGGATGTTTTTCAACGCCTCGCAAAGAAGGGCACCAATTGGTAGATGTGTTTTAGGTTCTCGTCTTGCTGAAAGGTGAAGTTGTCTGCTTTTTAACATTTTTACACAAGGTCAAATTAGTTGCTTACCAAGACAACATTGAATGTTCATGAGTGGTCTAGTTACAGTTTTTACTTCAATCTGCTTTAAAATCTATGGCAAGACATGAAAATGGCTGCCTAGCAAAGATCAACAATCTACTTGACAGAGCTTGACATCTTTTTGAAATGAACAAAGGGCAAAGGTTGCCCAATCCAGGTGTGGGAAGCTCTTAGAGACTTACCCAAAAAGACTCACAGCTTTCATCGCTGCCGAAGGTGATTCTACAAAGTATTGATTCTGGGGTGTGAATATTTATGTAAACTAGATATTTCTGTATTTCATTTTCAATAAATGTGCAAAAATGTCTAAACATGTTTTCACTTAGTCATTCTGGGGTATTGGGTGTAGATGAGTATTTAATCCATGTTGAATTCAGGCTGTAAAACAATCAGATGTGTAATAAATCAAGGGGTGTGTCTGCGTTGTGTCGGCTCTGTATTATGGTGGTATGTAAAGGACTCTCATACAGAGCTGTTCTATACTGTGGCAACTTGTGAATCACATGTGAAACGAGGACGCCAGCTCGTGAACGATAATCATGCTGCTCAGCCGTTCCTCACTCAGCCGTTCCTCACTAACACTCTGAGGAAGTGTCGAATCTCTGCCGATTTACCTCCTGAAATCTACAAGTGAATTGTAATTTTCCTACCTCTCTGTTGTTTTGTCTGGCAGTGAGGGGAAGTTGGAGTTGGTGGGAGGAGGCAGTCTGTTGATCTACAACCTGACTGAGGAGGATGCAGGCGTCTACAGCTGTATGGCAGACATCACTAACAACACTATCGAGGCCAAGGCAGAGCTCACTGTACAAGGTACTGCACTGATGAAGTCAAACACATCACTTTTCATGGAGTACTAGCCTGGAAAAAGTATTCTCTGATAGTGTGTTTCACACACTTTAACGATCCGTCACATACCGTTATCAGTTAGCAAATGGTTCAGATCCAAATGTCACATACCGTTATCAGTTAGCAAATGGTTCAGATCCAAATGTCACATACCGTTATCAGTTAGCAAATGGTTCAGATCCAAATGTCACATACCGTTATCAGTTAGCAAATGGTTCAGATCCAAATGTCACATACCGTTATCAGTTAGCAAATGGTTCAGATCAAATGTCACATACCGTTATCAGTTAGCAAATGGTTCAGATCCAAATGTCACATACCGTTATCAGTTAGCAAATGGTTCAGATCCAAATGTCACATACCGTTATCAGTTAGCAAATGGTTCAGATCCAAATGTCACATACCGTTATCAGTTAGCAAATGGTTCAGATCCAAATGTCACATACCGTTATCAGTTAGCAAATGGTTCAGATCCAAATGTCACATCAAATCAAATCAAATTTTATTTGTCACATACACATGGTTAGCAGATGTTAATGCGAGTGTAGCGAAATGCTTGTGCTTCTAGTTCCGACAATGCAGTGATAACCAACAAGTAATCTAACTAACAATTCCAAAACTACTGTCTTATACACAGTGTAAGGGGATAAGGAACATGTACATCAGGATATATGAATGAGTGATGGTACAGAGCAGCATACAGTAGATGGTATCGAGTACAGTATATACATATGAGATGAGTGTGTAGACAAAGTAAACAAAGTGGCATAGTTAAAGTGGCTAGTGATACATGTGTTACATAAGGATGCAGTCGATGTTGTAGAGTACAGTATATACATATGCATATGAGATGAATAATGTAGGGTAAGTAACATTATATAAGGTAGCATTGTTTAAAGTGGCTAGTGATATATTTACATCATTTCCCATCAATTCCCATTATTAAAATGGCTGGAGTTGGGTCAGTGTCAATGTGTTGGCAGCAGCCACTCAATGTTAGTGGTGGCTGTTTAACAGTCTGATGGCCTTGAGATAGAAGCTGTTTTTCAGTCTCTCGGTCCCAGCTTTGATGCACCTGTACTGACCTCGCCTTCTGGATGATAGCGGGGTGAACAGGCAGTGGTTCGGGTGGTTGATGTCCTTGATGATCTTTATGGCCTTCCTGTAACAACGGGTGGTGTAGGTGTCCTGGAGGGCAGGTAGTTTGCCCCCGGTGATGCGTTGTGCAGTCCTCACTACCCTCTGGAGAGCCTTACGGTTGAGGGCGGAGCAGTTGCCGTACCAGGTGGTGATACAGCCCGCCAGGATGCTCTCGATTGTGCATCTGTAGAAGTTTGTGAGTGCTTTTGGTGACAAGCCGAATTTCTTCAGCCTCCTGAGGTTGAATAGGCGCTGCTGCGCCTTCTTCACGACGCTGTCAGTGTGAGTGGACCAATTCAGTTTGTCTGTGATGTGTATGCCGAGGAACTTAAAACTAGCTACCCTCTCCACTACTGTTCCATCGATGTGGATAGGGGGTGTTCCCTCTGCTGTTTCCTGAAGTCCACAATCATCTCCTTAGTTTTGTTGACGTTGAGTGTGAGGTTATTTTCCTGACACCACACTCCAAGGGCCCTCACCTCCTCCCTGTAGGCCGTCTCGTCGTTGTTGGTAATCAAGCCTACCACTGTTGTGTCGTCCGCAAACTTGATGATTGAGTTGGAGGCGTGCGTGGCCACGCAGTCGTGGGTGAACAGGGAGTACAGGAGAGGGCTCAGAACGCACCCTTGTGGGGCCCCGTGTTGAGGATCAGCGGGGAGGAGATGTTGTTGCCTACCCTCACCACCTGGGGGCGGCCCGTCAGGAAGTCCAGTACCCAGTTGCACAGGGCGGGGTCGAGACCCAGGGTCTCGAGCTTGATGACGAGCTTGGAGGGTACTATGGTGTTGAATGCCGAGCTGTAGTCAATGAACAGCATTCTCACATAGGTATTCCTCTTGTCCAGGTGGGTTAGGGCAGTGTGCAGTGTGGTTGAGATTGCATCGTCTGTGGACCTATTTGGGCGGTAAGCAAATTGGAGTGGGTCTAGGGTGTCAGGTAGGGTGGAGGTGATATGGTCCTTGACTAGTCTCTCAAAGCACTTCATGATGACGGAAGTGAGTGCTACGGGGCGGTAGTCGTTTAGCTCAGTTACCTTAGCTTTCTTGGGAACAGGAACAATGGTGGCCCTCTTGAAGCATGTGGGAACAGCAGACTGGTATAGGGATTGATTGAATATGTCCGTAAACACACCGGCCAGCTGGTCTGCGCATGCTCGGAGGGCGCGGCTGGGGATGCCGTCTGGGCCTGCAGCCTTGCGAGGGTTAACACGTTTAAATGTCTTACTCACCTCGGCTGCAGTGAAGGAGAGACCGCATGTTTCCGTTGCAGGCCGTGTCAGTGGCACTGTATTGTCCTCAAAGCGGGCAAAAAGTTATTTAGTCTGCCTGGGAGCAAGACATCCTGGTCCGTGACTGGGCTGGATTTCATCTTGTAGTCCGTGATTGACTGTAGACCCTGCCACATGCCTCTTGTGTCTGAGCCATTGAATTGAGATTCCACTTTGTCTCTGTACTGACGCTTAGCTTGTTTGATAGCCTTACGGAGGGAATAGCTGCACTGTTTGTATTCAGTCATGTTGCCAGACACCTTGCCCTGATTAAAAGCAGTGGTTCGCGCTTTCAGTTTCACGCGAATGCTGCCATCAATCCACGGTTTCTGGTTAGGGAATGTTTTTATCGTTGCTATGGGAACGACATCTTCGACGCACGTTCTAATGAACTCGCACACCGAATCAGCGTATTTGTCAATATTCCCATCTGACGCAATACGAAACATGTCCCAGTCCACGTGATGGAAGCAGTCTTGGAGTGTAGAGTCAGCTTGGTCTGACCAGCGTTGGACAGACCTCAGCGTGGGAGCCTCTTGTTTTAATTTCTGCCTGTAGGCAGGGATCAGCAAAATGGAGTCGTGGTCAGCTTTCCCGAAAGGGGGGCGGGGCAGGGCCTTATATGCGTCGCGGAAGTTAGAGTAACAATGATCCAAGGTTTTACCACCCCTGGTTGCGCAATCGATATGCTGATAAAATTTAGGGAGTCTTGTTTTCAGATTGGCTTTGTTAAAATCCCCAGCTACAATGAATGCAGCCTCCGGATAAATGTTTTCCAGTTTGCAAAGAGTTAAATAAAGTTCGTTCAGAGCCATCGATGTGTCTGCTTGGGGGGGATATATACGGCTGTGATTATAATCGAAGAGAATTCTCTTGGAAGATAATGCGGTCTACATTTGATTGTGAGGAATTCTAAATCAGGTGAACAGAAGGATTTGAGTTCCTGTATGTTTCCTTCATCACACCATGTCCCGTTAGTCATGAGGCATACGCCCCCTCCACTCTTCTTACCAGATAGATGTTTGTTTCTGTCGGCGCGATGCGTGGAGAAACCCGTTGGCTGTACCGCCCTGGATAGCGTTTTCCCAGTAAGCCATGTCTCCGTAAAGCAGAGAACGTTGCAGTCTCTGATGTCCCTCTGGAATGCCACCCTTGCTCGGATTTCATCAACCTTGTTGTCGAGAGACTGGACATTGGCAAGAAGAATACTGGGAAGTGGTGCGCGATGTGCCCTTTTTCGGAGTCTGACCAGAACACCGCCGCGTTTCCCTCTTTTTCAAATGGTTTAGGAGTCGTTTCCTTGGGTCGCTGCATGCGATCCATTCCGTTGTCCTGTTTGTAAGGCAGAACACAGGATCCAGATCCAAATGTCACGTCGCAGTTAGCAAAACATATTCTTGGTCGTACTGATGGTGAGTTGCAAATGGCTGATCTTATATTCAGTAGTTCTTCTCGACTGTATGTAATGAAACCTAAGATGACCTGGGGTACTAATGTAAGAAATAACACATAAAAAAACAAAAAACTGCATAGTTTCCTAGGAGCAAACGCAAATGTCACATACCGTTATCGCAAATGGCGGCCATCTCAGTCTGCGCCAAATGGGAAGTTTCAGTTAGCAAATGGTTCAGATCCAAATGTCACATACCGTTATCAGTTAGCAAATGGTTCAGATCCAAATGTCACATACCGTTATCAGTTAGCAAATGGTTCAGATCCAAATGTCACATACCGTTATCAGTTAGCAAATGGTTCAGATCCAAATGTCACATACCGTTATCAGTTAGCAAATGGTTCAGATCCAAATGTCACATACCGTTATCAGTTAGCAAATGGTTCAGATCCAAATGTCACATACCGTTATCAGTTAGCAAATGGTTCAGATCCAAATGTCACATACCGTTATCAGTTAGCAAATGGTTCAGATCCAAATGTCACATACCGTTATCAGTTAGCAAATGGTTCAGATCCAAATGTCACATACCGTTATCAGTTAGCAAATGGTTCAGATCCAAATGTCACATACCGTTATCAGTTAGCAAATGGTTCAGATCCAAATGTCACATACCGTTATCAGTTAGCAAATGGTTCAGATCCAAATGTCACATACCGTTATCAGTTAGCAAATGGTTCAGATCCAAATGTCACATACCGTTATCAGTTAGCAAATGGTTCAGATCCAAATGTCACATACCGTTATCAGTTAGCAAATGGTTCAGATCCAAATGAGTCTGAGTGTCAAACGTTAATATCCACCTACGATCTCTCTATAATTTAACACCCGAACACCCAGAGTTCAACTTTCCCCAGGACACATACTATTGTAGCTCTTGATATGGTATCATCAATATACTGTAGATAGACACCAAACCATTACAGGCATTACGTGTAGCATTACACGTAGCATTGTATCAAAACCACCCATCAGAATAGCCTGTTGCAGTACAATGTTAGATAGTAAGTAGCCTACAGAGGTAGTTGGCCTGTGGACTGTGAGTCAGAGTGAAATCAACCCCCCTGTTTATTTTATTCTCCTGTTCTCTCTCTGTGTTGATGTGACTAGGAAGTGTTAATCTCATATTTGTCGTTCCCAAAGTGTTACAGAAATATAATGGGTACACACTTATTCATGTTTTATCTTCCTCCACAACATCCTGTGTGGCTCAGTTGGTAGAGCATGTCGCTGGCCAGGGTTGTGGGTTGGATTCCCACGGGGGACCAGTAGGTAACTCACTACTGGAAGGCACTCTGGATGAGAGCTCCTGCTAAAATGGCTCAATTGTATTGACATGTTGTGCAGAAGCTCCGGTAAAGTGTGACATTAATTGGTTCTCCTGACAATTGGACAAAATAAACGCTCAATTGGCTGCCTCAGGAAAAGGGCTTTTATTTTATTTTGAAGGACATGGATACAAATGTATAGGGCACAATTGATGGACATTTCTACAATAAAAAGTCTCTCTTTCGAAAGACCTAATGCCTTTTCACCCAAATGAATGTGATGTAGGCTTTGTGGCAAGTTTCTGTACAGATTTGTTTCCGAGAAATAAACCAAATGATGTGATGTGACCCAATGGACGACTTTGTCATGATTAGTGTGGTGGAGGACTTTGTCATGATTAGTGTGGTGGAGGACTTTGTCATGATTAGTGTGGTGGAGGACTTTGTCATGATTAGTGTGGTGGAGGACTTTGTCATGATTAGTGTGGTGGAGGACTTTGTCATGATTAGTGTGGTGGAGGACTTTGTCATGATTAGTGTGGTGGAGGACTTTGTCATGATTAGTGTGGTGGAGGACTTTGTCATGATTAGTGTGGTGGAGGACTTTGTCATGATTAGTGTGGTGGAGGACTTTGTCATGATTAGTGTGGTGGAGGACTTTGTCATGATTAGTGTGGTGGTTTTCGCTGCAGAATGATTGAGGGGCCCTACAGGCAGCTGTTGCTTGTCTGTTGAATTGAATTGAACAGTTTGAGGACTGCGGTTGGCTGCTTTGCTTAAGGGGATTGTGCGGACACACACACACACAACTCTGAATCAAAACAAGACAGGGTGTATTCTCCACTCTCCACACCAACCCATAATTTGGTTTGATTTCCAAGTTGTGAACCTAGAACTTTGAAAAAAGTGTTGTTGCTTTGCTGTTTACTCAAAATCTATTCTGATTCAGTGGAGTTGCTTGTCACTCATTTTTAAAGATGGCTAGTTCTCCTGAAACAACAGTCCCATGGCTTTAGTTTGACATGGCAGATACGGTCTCACCTAGTCTCACTAGGCCTCACTTCACTTCATTCCCACGGACCAATGAGGACAGGCATGCGGTCACACGCAACACGCGCACAGGTCACACGCGCACAGGTCACACGCGCACAGGTCACACGCGCACAGGTCACACGCGCACAGGTCACACGCGCACAGGTCACACGCGCACAGGTCACACAGGTCACACAGGTCACACAGGTCACACAGGTCACACAGGTCACACAGGTCACACAGGTCACACACACACAGGTCACACAGGTCACACACACACAGGTCACACAGGTCACACACACACAGGTCACACACACACAGGTCACACACACACAGGTCACACACACACAGGTCACACACACACAGGTCACACACACACAGGTCACACACACACAGGTCACACACACACAGGTCACACACACACAGGTCACACACACACAGGTCACACACACACACAGGTCACACACACACACAGGTCACACACACACAGGTCACACACACACACAGGTCACACACACACAGGTCACACACACACAGGTCACACACACACACACACACACACACACACACACACACACACACACACACACACACACACACACACACACACACACACACACACACACACACACACACACACACACACACACACACACACACACACACACACACACACACACATAGTCACACACACACATAGTCACACGAGAGTGTGTGTAATGGCTCCAGGGGCCCTCTCTGCCAGGGTAGAGGGACCAGGCTGTGTGGCTGCGCTGCAATGTCTCCTCCTTTATTGGAGCTGGCAAGACAGTAAATGAGGCCAGAGGACACAGCAGGTTTTAATTACAGGGCCTGTGCCATTGTTGCACTGTGGAGGCCTGGGTTGAGGGTTCTTGGTGTTAAATGGTCCTTTCTCCAGGACTGAAATGTGTGTGTGTCTGTGAGTTCCTTAATGCATTTATATATGTTAGGTAACATGTGTGTGTGAGAGATTCTGGGTGGTGGAAATGTGTGCCTGCTGTTTTCATTCCATGTGCTCTTCATAGGCAGGACAAGCCTGGGTCCAGTGAAAGTTGAATAGCCTGCCTGTACAGAGGGAATATTTATTTCTATAGTTATATTTGAGCTAGGAGCCAGCTCAGTGGGGTGTGAAATGTTTCCTCTAATGTGGAATTGAGATGGGAAACTAGAAGATGAGACTTGATGTTTTGTCCACCCATAATAGTGGCTGTAAATGGCCCTCTAGAGCTGAGGCAGTGGGAGTCTGATAAGAATCTCTGGGTGTTTGAACTGTGACATATTGCCTTCCTGATCTCTCCCAGTCGGTCACCCCAACGTCATCAACCTGCCATTTTCAGGAAGTAAAAGAAACGTTCCATGAGATATTTTGGGCACAGACAGGTAATGGGGAAGGAAACATCCCTTTTCACTGCTTTATGGGATTTGGGGATTTGCCTATCTTTTTGGGATCGTGAACGAGAGTGTGGATGGATGGGACCATGAGTGTCTGCCCGTGTAGATGCTCATACTGTGCCTGTGTGTGTGTTGTCATGTGAGATGGTCTGTTAGACAGAAAGCCTCTCCCCATGTTCCAGTCTGTTTGTTCTGTGTGTGACAGCGAGGCCCCACTAGGGCTCTGGCGTGAACTCAGCACTCGCCAGTGTGTGACGAGTGTTATTCACTCGCCAGTGTGTGACGCGTGTTATTCAGTTTGGCCAGTTAGAATCGTGATTGGATGGTTGTCTCTGCTAACCAATGGCGAGCTTCTAAAAAGCTAGAATAGCTCTTATCTGGGTGACTAAGAAGGTAGAGCCACAGAGGCTTCCCCATTTCAAGTAGATTGAATGTCAAGAAAATAATTGGACCAAATTTATCAGGAATTCTTCAAGTTGCACCTTTATGCAACGGAAAACACTACATAGCTCCAAGACATCTCCTCTACTGTACCTCTGGCTCAGTTAGACAGTTTAAACATTACAGTTCTATTTCAATGCACTCTACTAAGTGGTCCCCCAGCGGATACATTTAATTGCTTGTTGCCATGTTAAAGATGTATATTAAAGTTGAACATGGACCATAATTGATTTAGCCATGGGAAGCCTGCATAGTTAGTTTCTTCCCTGTTTGCTTTCTTC
Organism: Oncorhynchus gorbuscha; assembly: GCF_021184085.1. Lineage (NCBI taxonomy): Eukaryota > Metazoa > Chordata > Actinopteri > Salmoniformes > Salmonidae > Oncorhynchus > Oncorhynchus gorbuscha. The sequence goes on from NW_025746316.1 coordinate 47,299, forward strand.
ACAGCAACCAAAGCTAATTCCCCTATTAACCTTGGTGGTTTAGCACAATTCATCACTTATTCAAACTTATGTCTAGTAGTGACTGTATTAAGGGGATAGTTTCAGGATGTTGTTAACGAGTCAATGTATCCACAGAGTCAGATGAACTTGCGGATACCATTTTTATGTTTCTGTGTGCAGTTGGGAGTTTGCTAGTGTTGGCGCAATTACTTTCCTGTAGACATCCAGTTCATGTGCTAACACTAGTTAGCATTGGCTCGAGAAACTACAGTTGAAGTCTACATAAACTTTGGTTGGAGTCATTAAAACTTGTTTTTCAACAAACTATAGTTTTGGCAAGTCTGTTAGGACATCTACTTTGTGCATAACACAAGTAATTTTTCCAACAATTGTTTACAGACAGATTATTTCACTTATAATTTACTGTATCACAGAAGTTTACATACACTAAGTTGACTGTGCCTTTAAACAGCTTAGAAAATTCCAGAAAATGATATCATGGCTTTAGAAGCTTCTGATAGGCTAATTGACGTCATTTGAGTCAATTGGAGGTACCTGTGGAAGTATTTCAAGGCCTACCTCCACACTCAGTGCCTCTTTGCTTAACATCATGGGAAAATCAAAAGAAATCAGCCAAGACATCAGAATTTTTTAGACCTCCACAAGTCTGGTTCATCCTTGGGAGCAATTTCCAAACGACTTAAGGTACCAACAATAGTACCCAAGTATAAACACCATGGGACCACGCAGCCATCATACCGCTCAGAAAGGAGACACGTTCTGTCTCCTAGAGATGAACGTACTTTGGTGCGAAAAGTACAAATCATTCCCAGAAAAACAGTAAAGGACCTTGTGAAGATGCTGGAGGAAACGGGTGCAAAAATATCTACACTGCTCAAAAAAAGGGAACACATTGTGTTGTTTAAGTAACTCCAAGTCAATCGCACTTCTGTGGAATCAAACTGTCCACTTAAGAAGCAACTCTGATTGACAATACATTTCACATGCTGGTGTGCAAATGGAATAGACAACAGGTGGAAATTATAGGCAATTAGCAAGACACCCCCAATAAAGGAGTGGTTCTGCAAGTGGTGACCACAGACCACTTCTCAGTTCCTATGCTTCCTGGCTGATGCTTTGGTCACTTTTGAATGCTGGTGGTGCTTTACTCTAGTGGTAGCATGAGACGGAGTCTACAACCCACACAAGTGGCTCAGGTAGTGCAGCTGATCCAGGATGAAACATCAATGCGAGCTGTTGCAAGAAGGTTTGCTGTGTCTGTCAGCGTAGTGTCCAGAGCATGGAGGCGCTACCAGGAGACAGGCTAGTACATCAGGAGATGTGGAGGAGGCCGTAGGAGGGCAACAACCCAGCAGCAGGACCGGTACCTCCGCCTTTGTGCAAGGAGGAGCAGGAGGAGCACTGCCAGAGCCCTGTAAAATTACCTCCAGCAGGCCACAAATGTGCATGTGTCTGCTCAAACGGTCAGAAACAGACTCCATGGGGGTGGTATGAGGGCCCGACGTCCACAGGTGGGAGTTGTGCTTACAGCCCAACACCGTGCAGGACGTTTGGCATTTGCCAGAGAACACCAAGATGGGCAAATTTGCCACTGGCGCCCTGTGCTCTTCACAGATGAAAGCAGGTTCACACTGAGCACATGTGACAGACATGACAGAGTCTGGAGACGCCGTGTAGAACGTTCTGCTGCCTGCAACGTCCTCCAGCATGACCGGTTTGGCGGTGGGTCAGTCATGGTGTGGGGTGGCATTTCTTTGGGGGGTCGCACACAACCCTCCATGTGCTTGCCAGAGGTAGCCTGACTGCCATTAGGTACCGAGATGAGATCCTCAGACCCCTTGTGAGACCATATGCTGGTGCGGTTGGCCCTGGGTTCCTCCTGATGCAAGACAATGCTAGACCTCATGTGGCTGGAGTGTGTCAGCAGTTCCTGCAAGAGGAAGGCATTGATGCTATGGACTGGCCCGCCCGTTCCCCAGACCTGAATCCTATTGAGCACATCTGGGACATCAAGTCTCGCTCCATCCACCAACGCCACGTTGCACCACAGACTGTCCAGGAATTGGCGGATGCTTTAGTCCAGGTCTTGGAGGAGATCCCTCAGGAGACCATTTGCCACCTCATCAGGAGCATGCCCAGGCGTTGTAGGGAGGTCATACAGGCACGTGGAGGCCACACACACTACTGAGCATCATTTTGACTTGTTTTTTTTTTAATTTTTTTAATTTTACCTTTATTTAACCAGGCAAGTCAGTTAAGAACACATTCTTACTTTCAATGACGGCCTGGGAACAGTTTTAAAGACATTACATCAGAGTTGGATCAGCCTGTAGTGTGGTTTTTCACTTTAATTTTGAGTGTGACTCCAAATCCAGACCTCCATGGATTGATACATTTTATTTCCATTGATCATTTTTGTGTGATTTTGTTGTCAGCACATTCAACTATGTAAAGAAAAAGGTATTTAATAAGAATATTTAATTCATTCAGATCTAGATTGTGTTATTTTAGTGTTCCCTTTATTTTTTTGAGCAGTGTATATCCACAGTAAAACTAGTCCTATATCGATATAACCTGAAAGGCCGCTCAGCAAGGAAGAAGCCACTGCTCCAAAACCGCTCTAAAAAAGCCAGACGGGTTTGCAACTGCACATGAGGACAAAGATCGTACTTTTTGGAGAAATGTCCTCTGGTCTGATGAAACAAAAATATAACTGTTTGGCCATAATGACCATCATTATGTTTGGAGGAAAAAGGGGGATGCTTGCAAGCCGAAGAACACCATCCCAACCGTGATGCATGGGGAGGTGACAGCATCATGTTGGGGAGGTGACAGCATCATGTTGTGGAGGTGCTTTGCTACAGGAGGGACCAGTGCCCTTCACAAAATAGATGCCATCATGAGGTAGGAAAAGTATCTGGATATATTGAAGCAACATCTCAAGACATCAGTCAGGAAGTTAAAGCTTGGTCGCAAATGGGTCTTCCAAATGGACAATGACCCCAATCATACTTCCAAAGTTGTGGCAAAATGGCTTAAGGACAACAAAGTCAAGGTATTGGAGTGGCCATCACAAAGCCCTGATCTCAATCATATAAAACATTTGTGGGCAGAACTGAAAAAACCTGTGTGAGCAAGGAGGCCTACAAACCTGACTCAGTTACACCAGCTCTGTCAGGAGGAATGGGCCAAAATTCACCCAACTTATTGTGGCAAGCTTGTGGAAGTCAACCCGCAACGTTTGACCCAAGTTAAACACTTTAAAGGCAATGCTACCAAATACAAATTGAATGTATTTCCCCACTGGGAATGTGATGAATGAAATAAAAATGCTGAAATAAGTCATACTCTCTATTATTCTGACATTTCACTTTCTTAAAATATAGTGGTGATCCTAACTGACAGGGAATTTTTACTCGGATTAAATGTCATGAATTGTGAAAAACTGAGTTTAAACGTATTTGGCTAAGGTGTATGTAAACTTCTGACTTCAACTGTACCTCTCACTTCCTTCATACTGGACACCGATACATACAGATTACATCCAGGAGTTCTTCATCTGACTGGGAAAGTAGATAAAGGACCTTATTGCCAAAATCCTAAAGTATCTCTTTAAAAGAACAGCTCTTGGCCTACATGGTTGGAGGAGGGATAGTATTCCTGTATCTCCTAAGATACAAAGAAACGATCAGTCTCAATGACTTATGTTTACAATGGCTTGTATGGAAAGCAGTACCACACTTGGAAGGAACTATAGGAAACATGTACATTGTGATAGCTAGCTGGTATTAAACAACATAAGTATGAAATGATTTTGACTAGAGCAGTGAGGTAGCAAGATCTGATGAATTGATGTGAAAAGTAAAGTCACATACTTTATAGCTCAAAGACAAAACATTGACTCCGATGCTAGACGTCAGGGTCATGAACTATATCAAGTTGTAATGGTGAATAAATACACAGACGTGGTGTAAATATTACAGCCCCCCCCAAACCCCCCAGAGTGCAGATAGGGTTGAGTCAAGTTGACCAGGTACAGGGCCCCGTTCCAATACCTAGATAAATAAGTCTGTCCCTGCTGTAACACAGTTTAATGGAAGGAGGGAAGGTTCCATTACAGAGATACCAACCCCCCAGAGTGCAGATAGGGTTGAGTCAAGTTGACCAGGTACAGGGCCCCGTTCCAATACCTAGATAAATAAGTCTGTCCCTGCTGTAACACAGTTTAATGGAAGGAGGGAAGGGTTCCATTATAGAGACACCAACCCCCCAGAGTGCAGCTAGGGTTGAGTCAAGTTGACCAGGTACAGGGCCCCGTTCCAATACCTAGATAAATAAGTCTGTCCCTACTGTAACACAGTTTAATGGAAGGAGGGAAGGGTTCCATTATAGAGACACCAACCCCCCAGAGTGCAGATAGGGTTGAGTCAAGTTGACCAGGTACAGGGCCCCGTTCCAATACCTAGATAAATAAGTCTGTCCCTACTGTAACACAGTTTAATGGAAGGAGGGAAGGGTTCCATTACAGAGATACCAACCCCCCAGAGTGCAGATAGGGTTGAGTCAAGTTGACCAGGTACAGGGCCCCTTTCCAATACCTAGATAAATAAGTCTGTCCCTACTGTAACACAGTTTAATGGAAGGAGGAAGGGTTCCATTACAGAGATACCAACCCCCCAGAGTGCAGATAGGGTTGAGTCAAGTTGACCAGGTACAGGGCCCCTTTCCAATACCTAGATAAATAAGTCTGTCCCTACTGTAACACAGTTTAATGGAAGGAGGGAAGGGTTCCAATACCTAGAAAAACAAGTCTGTCCCTGCTGTAACACAGTTTAATGGAAGGAGGGAAGGGTTCCAATACCTAGATAAATAAGTCTGTCCCTGCTGTAACACAGTTTAATGGAAGGAGGGAAGGGTTCCAATACCTAGATAAATAAGTCTGTCCCTGCTGTAACACAGTTTAATGGAAGGAGGGAAGGGTTCCAATATCTAGATAAATAAGTCTGTCCCTACTGTAACACAGTTTAATGGAAGGAGGGAAGGGTTCCAATACCTAGATAAATAAGTCTGTCCCTGCTGTAACACAGTTTAATGGAAGGAGGGAAGGGTTCCAATACCTAGATAAATAAGTCTGTCCCTGCTGTAACACAGTTTAATGGAAGGAGGGAAGGGTTCCATTACAGAGATACCAACCCCCCAGAGTGCAGATAGGGTTGAGTCAAGTTGACCAGGTACAGGGCCCCTTTCCAATACCTAGATAAATAAGTCTGTCCCTACTGTAACACAGTTTAATGGAAGGAGGGAAGGGTTCCAATACCTAGATAAATAAGTCTGTCCCTACTGTAACACAGTTTAATGGAAGGAGGGAAGGGTTCCAATACCTAGATAAATAAGTCTGTCCCTACTCTAACACAGTTTAATGGAAGGAGGGAAGGTTCCATTACAGAGACTCCAACCGTTAGATGTCAGATCATTGATTACTTTGAGGAATAAAGGTTGGCAGGAAGGATGTTGTCAGAGTATTAGAACAGGGGCATTGGCTTCTGTTTTGTAGGAGTCTGGTCTTTTGACTTGGAACTGTTTGAAGGAAATACCAGCGAGAACTAACAACATTCAGAATCGTAGCCGTCCAATCTTTTGTAATTTCTACCAGCTTCCAGCTTTAGTTCGAGCCACATGTTGTTCTTGGACCATCCTAAAAGGCGTTGGGTGTTAGACGTCCCAGGAATGATCTCTCTGTGGTTATTACCCAGAATGCATTCCTTGCTGCTGCTGTATGTTGGTCCAGCCGCTGGGAAAACAATGATCAAGCATCTGACCACCGCCGCCTTATTCTTCCCTCACTGTTTGTTTTGGTCGGGATTTAGACTAAAGCCGTTATCGTGAAAAGAACAGGAGAGCTATTTAGCTCAAGCCCATGTTCCGTTCCCCCCTCCGGGTAGAGTACAAACCTCACTGGCCAGGCTGTTTTGGGAGTCATAAAGCTAAATATGGCTCGGGGATAAGCTAATCAAAAGAGGACCATCGGACTCTCCCAAAACATTTGTTTGGTGTAAAACCCTCTAATCCAGATAAGTAAAGAAGAGCGATGGGTCCTCAGTCAATAATATGTTGTGTAATGTAGCTATGCAATCCAAGTTAACGGTGTTTTGTCTTTGTGCCTTGTATCATAGTCAGAATTATAATGGCTTGAGTGCTAACTATGCTTACTGTAGATGCCCTTGAAGTGAGGGTGCGTTCAGGATTGCAATGTTTTGAGCGTCAACCTAAATGCTTTGGTGTTGACCAGCATACAAGGCCAATTCCTTTAAAGCTAGAATCCTTCGTTTTTATAGACATTTTTGGACTTATAAATGAATGATGTATGTCCATTGATTCTTGAAGAATGTAACTTATAAATGACATATTAGCTTAGTTAATCAGTTGAACCCCAATAAAACAGTACATAAAAGCTTGTTTTTTTACTCCTATGTTTGTAAACAATGTAAACAAACACTAGCCTCCACTTTGTTAAAACTATCGTTTTGATATCATAGATGGTCAGTCCTTTCATCCATAGCTCTAGAATCTGAGTGGTTACATTTGTTATTTGAGAGTGGTTATGCTTTATTGTTTCATTGAAGGATTCTAGCTTTAACAGTTTAAAACATTGTATTCCACCTGTTGATCACCATGTCTCGATTTGAGGCTGTTGTAGGACCCCAATACACTACCACTGGTTCAGGTTAACACAGGTTCACAAAACTATCATCATCCTGAACGCAGCTCTGTTCAAAGCCACAGTATGTTGCTAAACTCTCTCCTTCACATAGTCTTCCAAAAAGCCTATTGGGAAGCCATAGAGGGCTTTGTGTTACAAACTGACAGTAAAGATGTATGACCTTCCACTGTCCTCCTAAATAACTCAACTGCAGTCCGACCCAGGAAGGGAAAGTAATAAAGCTTCTACTACTATTACTAATCTAGCTGCTGAAGAAAATAATTTGAGCCCCCTGTGAGAATTGTCCCAGCAGTTTCTCTGACTGCCTGGCAGAATGGATGGAGAGAGAGAGAGGCTCTTGGTTCACTTTGATGCTACATCCATTTACTGTGGGGTCTGGAGAGCACTGGGTTTTCTCTCTGGAGAGCCTGTTTCTATACGAGTGGGAGTGTGACTTACTGACTTTCAGTGGGATTGGTGTGTTAGAAGTGTCCTTGTCACATTCTAGGTCTGGACAGGGATATGGGGAGAGATGATTCTCGAAGGGAATAGAATCAAATAGAACATGATGGATTTAGACAATCTATTATTACATTACAATGCAGAGACGTTGCATAAATGCTTCACACAATGAGATTGATGTACAGAACATTAAAGCATGAACATCATTGATCAGTTGTAAATGTCAGAAATGGCTGGCTGTGTATTTTAGTCCTCAAGGTAAACAGGTAGCAGGCAGGGAGAAGATGGATGTGATCAGTCATCATGTAGTCTTCTAGTGCTGTAATTGCAGTGCTCTGTGCAATCTGGTCTCTATTGTAAACCAGGATGGTGTTCTTAGGTGTGAAAACCATTCCTCCTACACACACACACACACACACACACACACACACACACACACACACACACACACACACACACACACACACACACACACACACACACACACACACACGGATGTACAAACGCATCCCCTCAAGCAAATCCCCCAGCCTGCACACTCAAATGCCCATGTAATACACACTTCCCTTGTCCTCCCCTCATAAAAACACCACACACACACACTGCCACATGTCCCTAGTCTCCTGGCAGCTCCCAGTCCCCATAAGCTTTATTGGTATATTTAGTCAACTTGTGCTCATTGCTCAGTCCAATAGGTTCCATTTGTCTGAACTCCAGTTAGAGGAAATGGTGTGCGTCAGCTCGGGGAGGGAGGAGAACGAGGGAGAGGGGACATCTCTCTCTGCCAGAGATAATGAGCACCACAGGGTCCCAGCCTCCGCCAGGACCTGCCACCAGAACACCTCACCAGGGGGCCCCCACACTGCTCAGGGACACACACAGATACTGCAACAGACGCACACTGCGGCATAACACACACACTGCAGCACACTGACACACACATTAAGACCAGCAATAACTCAGACACACAGAACATTTCGACTTTATCACACAGCAATGAATATTCTCTTCCCCCTTATCACACAGCAATGAATACTCTCTTCCCCCTCATCACACAGCAATGAATATTCTCTTCCCCCTCATCACACAGCAATGAATACTCTCTTCCCCCTCATCACACAGCAATGAATACTCTCTTCCCCCTCATCACACAGCAATGAATACTCTCTTCCCCCTCATCACACAGCAATGAATACTCTCTTCCCCCTCATCACACAGCAATGAATACTCTCTTCCCCCTCATCACACAGCAATGAATACTCTCTTCCCCCTCATCACACAGCAATGAATACTCTCTTCCCCCTCATCACACAGCAATGAATACTCTCTTCCCCCTCATCACACAGCAATGAATACTCTCTTCTTCCCCCCATCACACAGCAATGAATACTCTCTTCCCCCCCATCACACAGCAATGAATACTCTCTTCCCCCTCATCACACAGCAATGAATACTCTCTTCCCCCTCTTCACACAGCAATGAATACTCTCTTCCCCCTCTTCATCACACAGCAATGAATACTCTCTTCACCCTCTTCATCACACAGCAATGAATACTCTCTTCCCCCTCTTCATCACACAGCAATGAATACTCTCTTCCCCCTCTTCATCACACAGCAATGAATACTCTCTTCCCCCTCTTCATCACACAGCAATGAATACTCTCTCTCGCAGTTGTCCCATCTCTACAACACCGCACTGCGTTAGCAGTTGTCCCGTCTCAAACTGTTCCCCAATAGATGGGGTCAGGGTTCGCTGAGTGCTAAAGCGCGTAGCGTGTAAAAATCATCTGTCCTTGGTTGCATCACTCACAACCGATTTCCATCTTCAGCACAGTAACTGTTCGTCTGGAGCTTCATGAAATGAGTTTCCATGGCCGAGCAGCCGCACACAAGCCTAAGATCACCATGCGCAACGCCAATCGTTGGCTGGAGTGGTGTAAAGCTCGCCCCCATTGGAACCTGAAGCAGTGGAAAGACGTTCTCTGGGGTGATGAATCACACTTCACCATCTGGCAGTCCGACAACAAATCTGGTTTTGGCGGATGCCAGGACAACGCTACCTGCCCAAATGCATAGTGCCAAACTGTAAAGTTGGTGGAGGAGGAATAATGGTCTGGGGCTGTTTTTCATGGTTCAGGACCCTTAGTTTAGTTGAAGGGAAATCTTAACGCTACAGCAAACAATGACATTCTATACGATTCTGTGCATACAATTTTGTGGCAACAGTTTGGGGAAGGCCATTTCCTGTTTCAGCATTGACAATGCCCCCAAAATGGTTTGTCGATCAGTGTGGATTCCAGTTAGACAATGTGCTGCCACTCAGAACAAGATATATTCCATTTCGACAACGTTCTGCTAGTCAGTGGCACCCTGTTAGACGACAGGGTGCCACTCAGAACCTTATATATCCCAGTTAGTCGACAGGGACAGGGTGCCACTCAGAAGCTTATATATCCCAGTTAGCCGACAGGGACAGGGTGCCACTCAGAAGCGTATATATCCCAGTTAGTCGACAGGGACAGGGTGCCACTCAGAAGCGTATATATCCCAGTTAGCCGACAGGGACAGGGTGCCACTCAGAAGCTTATATATCCCAGTTAGCCGACAGGGACAGGGTGCCACTCAGAACCTTATATATCCCAGTTAGCCGACAGGGACAGGGTGCCACTCAGAAGCTTATATATCCCAGTTAGCCGACAGGGTGCCACTCAGAACCTTATATATCCCAGTTAGCCGACAGGGACAGGGTGCCACTCAGAAGCTTATATATCCCAGTTAGCCGACAGGGACAGGGTGCCACTCAGAACCTTATATATCCCAGTTAGCCGACAGGGTGCCACTCAGAACCTTATATATCCCAGTTAGCCGACAGGGACAGGGTGCCACTCAGAAGCTTATATATCCCAGTTAGCCGACAGGGACAGGGTGCCACTCAGAACCTTATATATCCCAGTTAGCCGACAGGGTGCCACTCAGAACCTTATATATCCCAGTTAGCCGACAGGGTGCCACTCAGAACCTTATATATCCCAGTTAGCCGACAGGGACAGGGTGCCACTCAGAAGCTTATATATCCCAGTTAGCCGACAGGGTGCCACTCAGAACCTTATATATCCCAGTTAGCCGACAGGGACAGGGTGCCACTCAGAAGCGTATATATCCCAGTTAGCCGACAGGGACAGGGTGCCACTCAGAAGCTTATATATCCCAGTTAGCCGACAGGGACAGGGTGCCACTCAGAACCTTATATATCCCAGTTAGCCGACAGGGACAGGGTGCCACTCAGAAGCTTATATATCCCAGTTAGCCGACAGGGTGCCACTCAGAACCTTATATATCCCAGTTAGCCGACAGGGACAGGGTGCCACTCAGAAGCTTATATATCCCAGTTAGCCGACAGGGACAGGGTGCCACTCAGAACCTTATATATCCCAGTTAGCCGACAGGGTGCCACTCAGAACCTTATATATCCCAGTTAGCCGACAGGGACAGGGTGCCACTCAGAAGCTTATATATCCCAGTTAGCCGACAGGGTGCCACTCAGAACCTTATATATCCCAGTTAGCCGACAGGGACAGGGTGCCACTCAGAACCTTATATCCCAGTTAGCCGACAGGGACAGGGTGCCACTCAGAACCGTATATATCCCAGTTAGACGACAGGGTGTGCCACTCAGAAGCTTATATATCCCAGTTAGCTGACAGGGTGCCACTCAGAACCTTATATATCCCAGTTAGCCGACAGGGTGCCACTCAGAACCTTATATATCCCAGTTAGCCGACAGGGTGCCACTCAGAACCTTATATATCCCAGTTAGCCGACAGGGACAGGGTGCCACTCAGAACTTTATATATCCCAGTTAGCCGACAGGGACAGGGTGCCACTCAGAACCTTATATATCCCAGTTAGCCGACAGGGACAGGGTGCCACTCAGAACCTTATATCCCAGTTAGCCGACAGGGACAGGGTGCCACTCAGAACCGTATATATCCCAGTTAGACGACAGGGTGTGCCACTCAGAAGCTTATATATCCCAGTTAGCTGACAGGGTGCCACTCAGAACCTTATATATCCCAGTTAGCCGACAGGGTGCCACTCAGAACCTTATATATCCCAGTTAGCCGACAGGGACAGGGTGCCACTCAGAACCTTATATATCCCAGTTAGACGACAGGGACAGGGTGCCACTCAGAACCTTATATATCCCAGTTAGCCGACAGGGACAGGGTGCCACTCAGAACTTTATATATCCCAGTTAGCCGACAGGGACAGGGTGCCACTCAGAACCTTATATATCCCAGTTAGCCGACAGGGACAGGGTGCCACTCAGAACCTTATATCCCAGTTAGCCGACAGGGACAGGGTGCCACTCAGAACCGTATATATCCCAGTTAGACGACAGGGTGTGCCACTCAGAAGCTTATATATCCCAGTTAGCTGACAGGGTGCCACTCAGAACCTTATATATCCCAGTTAGCCGACAGGGTGCCACTCAGAACCTTATATATCCCAGTTAGCCGACAGGGTGCCACTCAGAACCTTATATATCCCAGTTAGCCGACAGGGTGCCACTCAGAAGCTTATATATCCCAGTTAGACGACAGGGTGCCACTCAGAACCTTATATTTTCCAGTTAGACTACGGGGTGCCACTCAGAACCTTATATATTCCAGTTAGACTACAGGGTGCCACTCAGAGCCTTATATATTCCAGTTAGACTACGGGGTGCCACTCAGAACCTTATATATTCCAGTTAGACTACGGGGTGCCACTCAGAACCTTATATATCCCAGTTAGACGACAGGGTGCCACTCAGAACCTTATATATTCCAGTTAGACTACGGGGTGCCACTCAGAACCTTATATATTCCAGTTAGACTACAGGGTGCCAATCAGAACCTTATATATCCCAGTTAGCCGACAGGGACAGGGTGCCACTCAGAAGCGTATATATCCCAGTTAGCCGACAGGGACAGGGTGCCACTCAGAAGCTTATATATCCCAGTTAGCCGACAGGGACAGGGTGCCACTCAGAACCTTATATATCCCAGTTAGCAGACAGGGACAGGGTGCCACTCAGAAGCTTATATATCCCAGTTAGCCGACAGGGTGCCACTCAGAACCTTATATATCCCAGTTAGCCGACAGGGACAGGGTGCCACTCAGAAGCTTATATATCCCAGTTAGCCGACAGGGACAGGGTGCCACTCAGAACCTTATATATCCCAGTTAGCCGACAGGGTGCCACTCAGAACCTTATATATCCCAGTTAGCCGACAGGGACAGGGTGCCACTCAGAAGCTTATATATCCCAGTTAGCCGACAGGGACAGGGTGCCACTCAGAACCTTATATATCCCAGTTAGACGACAGGGACAGGGTGCCACTCAGAACCTTATATATCCCAGTTAGCCGACAGGGACAGGGTGCCACTCAGAACTTTATATATCCCAGTTAGCCGACAGGGACAGGGTGCCACTCAGAACCTTATATATCCCAGTTAGCCGACAGGGACAGGGTGCCACTCAGAACCTTATATCCCAGTTAGCCGACAGGGACAGGGTGCCACTCAGAACCGTATATATCCCAGTTAGACGACAGGGTGTGCCACTCAGAAGCTTATATATCCCAGTTAGCTGACAGGGTGCCACTCAGAACCTTATATATCCCAGTTAGCCAACAGGGTGCCACTCAGAACCTTATATATCCCAGTTAGCCGACAGGGTGCCACTCAGAACCTTATATATCCCAGTTAGCCGACAGGGTGCCACTCAGAAGCTTATATATCCCAGTTAGACGACAGGGTGCCACTCAGAACCTTATATTTTCCAGTTAGACTACGGGGTGCCACTCAGAACCTTATATATTCCAGTTAGACTACAGGGTGCCACTCAGAGCCTTATATATTCCAGTTAGACTACGGGGTGCCACTCAGAACCTTATATATTCCAGTTAGACTACGGGGTGCCACTCAGAACCTTATATATCCCAGTTAGACGACAGGGTGCCACTCAGAACCTTATATATTCCAGTTAGACTACGGGGTGCCACTCAGAACCTTATATATTCCAGTTAGACTACAGGGTGCCAATCAGAACCTTATATATTCCAGTTAGACTACAGGGTGCCACTCAGAACCTTATATATTCCAGTTAGACTACAGGGTGCCAATCAGAACCTTATATATTCCAGTTAGACTACAGGGTGCCACTCAGAACCTTAAATATTCCAGTTAGACTACAGGGTCCCACTCAGAGCCTTATATATTCCAGTTAGACTACAGGGTCCCACTCAGAACCTTATATATTCCAGTAAGGCTACGGGGTGCCACTCAGAACCTTATATATTCCAGTTAGACTACAGGGTGCCACACAGAACCTTAAATATTCCAGTTTGACTACAGGGTGCCACTCAGAGCCTTATATATTCCAGTTAGACTACAGGGTGCCACTCAGAACCTTATATATTCCAGTTAGACTACAGGGTGCCACTCAGATCATTGCTCAGATGGTTGGAGGATGGAGTTTAATTAGAGTTATGGGTAAAACTGATTTAAACCACGACTGAATTACCTGTAGGCTATTAGCTGTAAGTTGCTCTGGATAAGAGGGCCTGCTAAATGATCATATTATAGAACAGATAACCTTGCTGATTACGCTGTTGAACCCATCCTCTGTTCCCCAAGAGTAGAAAGGACCATATCCACCCAACTGTTAACCACAATCAGTCTGTGGTCCACATGTGAATGGGATGCTATTGGAGAGCTGTGAAGGCTGATACAGAGGTTTGACACGATGCTCCTCGCCAACAACACAGCTATTATACCTTGGCTACAGAGGTCAGGTCTTATCAGAGCACTGAGCCTCCTCCACCCCCCCCACACACACACACACAACCCTACTGACCAACAACACCGCTATTATACCTTGGTTACGGAGGTCACATCTTATCAGAGCACTGAGCTGCCCCCCCCCATACACACATACAATCCGACTTACACACACTCGGGCACACACACACACACACACACACAATCCTACACACACACAGTCAGCCTCCTCAGAGCCACACTCCAATTACACTGTAAAGGACACGGCTGAGACACAGCGCTCTGCATGACCTTGTTACAGGAGAGATGGATGAGGCCATTTATCTCCACAGACGATCAAATAAGTTGACCCTGCCCTCATTACCCTGGTCTGGGGTAGAACTCCATCTGTACACAACTCTCCATAGGATGAGACACAGGGATAATTCTAGGCAGATTTGAACTACTTTGAGATGCTTTGTTATAAAAAGTCTACAGGGAAGATGGAGGTAGAGACGAGGACATTGCTTTGTGTTTTCCTGGTTGGATAACAGGTCTTAAGGATTGCCGTTTAGTTAAAGGTTCAGGGGAAGTTGAAGCCAAAGTTGTTCCGTTTTCAAATAGTTTGTTCTACCTTCACTGGCAAGTAAGGATGGAAAGAGACTGGCTGGAGCTGAAATGGAAAGAGACTGGCTGGAGCTGAAATGGAAAGAGACTGGCTGGAGCTGAAATGGAAAGAGACTGGCTGGAGCTGAAATGGAAAGAGACTGGCTGGAGCTGAAATGGAAAGAGACTGGCTGGAGCTGAAATGGAAAGAGACTGGCTGGAGCTGAAATGGAAAGGGACTGGGCGGAGCTGAAATGGAGAGGGACTGGGCGGAGCTGAAATGGAGAGGGACTGGGCGGAGCTGAAATGGAGAGGGACTGGGCGGAGCTGAAATGGAGAGGGACTGGGCGGAGCTGAAATGGAGAGGGACTGGGCGGAGCTGAAATGGAGAGGGACTGGGCGGAGCTGAAATGGAGAGGGACTGGGCGGAGCTGAAATGGAGAGGGACTGGGCGGAGCTGAAATGGAGAGGGACTGGCTGGAGCTGAAATGGAGAGGGACTGGCTGGAGCTGAAATGGAAAGAGACTGGCTGGAGCTGAAAGGGACTGGGCGGAGCTGAAATGGAAAGAGACTGGGCGGAGCTGAAATGGAAAGAGACTGGGCGGAGCTGAAATGGAGAGAGACTGGGCGGAGCTGAAATGGAGAGAGACTGGGCGGAACTGAAATGGAGAGAGACTGGGCGGAGCTGAAATGGAGAGAGACTGGGCGGAACTGAAATGGAAAGAGACTGGGCGGAGCTGAAATGGAGAGAGACTGGGCGGAACTGAAATGGAAAGAGACTGGGCGGAGCTGAAATGGAAAGAGACTGGGCGGAGCTGAAATGGAAAGAGACTGGGCGGAGCTGAAAGGGACTGGGCGGGGCTGAAATGGAGAGGGACTGGGCGGAGCTGAAATGGAGAGGGACTGGGCGGAGCTGAAATGGAGAGGGACTGGGCGGAGCTGAAATGGAGAGGGACTGGGCGGAGCTGAAATGGAGAGAGACTGGGCGGAGCTGAAATGGAGAGAGACTGGGCGGAGCTGAAATGGAGAGAGACTGGGCGGAGCTGAAATGGAGAGAGACTGGGCGGAGCTGAAATGGAGAGGGACTGGGCGGAGCTGAAATGGAAAGGGACTGGGCGGAGCTGAAATGGAGAGGGACTGGGCGGAGCTGAAATGGAAAGGGACTGGGCGGAGCTGAAATGGAAAGGGACTGGGCGGAGCTGAAATGGAAAGGGACTGGGCGGAGCTGAAATGGAAAGGGACTGGGCGGAGCTGAAATGGAAAGAGACTGGGCGGAGCTGAAAGGGACTGGGCGGGGCTGAAATGGAGAGGGACTGGGCGGAGCTGAAATGGAGAGGGACTGGGCGGAGCTGAAATGGAGAGGGACTGGGCGGAGCTGAAATGGAGAGGGACTGGGCGGAGCTGAAATGGAGAGGGACTGGGCGGAGCTGAAATGGAGAGGGACTGGGCGGAGCTGAAATGGAGAGGGACTGGGCGGAGCTGAAATGGAGAGGGACTGGGCGGAGCTGAAATGGAGAGGGACTGGGCGGAGCTGAAATGGAGAGGGACTGGGCGGAGCTGAAATGGAGAGGGACTGGGCGGAGGTGAAATGGAGAGAGACTGGGCGGAGCTGAAATGGAGAGAGACTGGGCGGAGCTGAAATGGAGAGAGACTGGGCGGAGGTGAAATGGAGAGAGACTGGGCGGAGCTGAAATGGAGAGAGACTGGGCGGAGCTGAAATGGAGAGAGACTGGGCGGAGCTGAAATGGAAAGAGACTGGGCGGAGCTGAAATGGAAAGCGACTGGGCGGAGCTGAAATGGAAAGCGACTGGGCGGAGCTGAAATGGAAAGGGACTGGGCGGAGCTGAAATGGAAAGGGACTGGGCGGAGCTGAAATGGAAAGGGACTGGGCGGAGCTGAAATGGAAAGAGACTGGGCGGAGCTGAAAGGGACTGGGCGGGGCTGAAATGGAGAGGGACTGGGCGGAGCTGAAATGGAGAGGACTGGGCGGAGCTGAAATGGAGAGGGACTGGGCGGAGCTGAAATGGAGAGGGACTGGGCGGAGCTGAAATGGAGAGGGACTGGGCGGAGCTGAAATGGAGAGGGACTGGGCGGAGCTGAAATGGAGAGGGACTGGGCGGAGCTGAAATGGAGAGGGACTGGGCGGAGCTGAAATGGAGAGGGACTGGGCGGAGCTGAAATGGAGAGGGACTGGGCGGAGCTGAAATGGAGAGGGACTGGGCGGAGCTGAAATGGAGAGGGACTGGGCGGAGCTGAAATGGAGAGGGACTGGGCGGAGCTGAAATGGAGAGGGACTGGGCGGAGCTGAAATGGAGAGAGACTGGGCGGAGGTGAAATGGAGAGAGACTGGGCGGAGCTGAAATGGAGAGAGACTGGGCGGAGCTGAAATGGAAAGAGACTGGGCGGAGCTGAAATGGAAAGCGACTGGGCGGAGCTGAAATGGAAAGCGACTGGGCGGAGCTGAAATGGAAAGCGACTGGGCGGAGCTGAAATGGAAAGCGACTGGGCGGAGCTGAAATGGAGAGAGACTGGGCGGAGCTGAAATGGAAAGCGACTGGGCGGAGCTGAAATGGAGAGAGACTGGGCGGAGCTGAAATGGAGAGGGACTGGGCGGAGCTGAAATGGAGAGGGACTGGGCGGAGCTGAAATGGAGAGGGACTGGGCGGAGGTGAAATGGAGAGGGACTGGGCGGAGGTGAAATGGAGAGGGACTGGGCGGAGGTGAAATGGAGAGAGACTGGGCGGAGCTGAAATGGAGAGAGACTGGGCGGAGCTGAAATGGAGAGAGACTGGGCGGAGCTGAAATGGAAAGAGACTGGGCGGAGCTGAAATGGAGAGAGACTGGGCGGAGCTGAAATGGAGAGAGACTGGGCGGAGCTGAAATGGAGAGAGACTGGGCGGAGCTGAAATGGAGAGGGACTGGGCGGAGCTGAAATGGAGAGGGACTGGGCGGAGCTGAAATGGAGAGGGACTGGGCGGAGCTGAAATGGAGAGGGACTGGGCGGAGCTGAAATGGAGAGGGACTGGGCGGAGCTGAAATGGAGAGGGACTGGGCGGAGCTGAAATGGAGAGGGACTGGGCGGAGCTGAAATGGAGAGAGACTGGGCGGAGGTGAAATGGAGAGAGACTGGGCGGAGGTGAAATGGAGAGAGACTGGGCGGAGGTGAAATGGAGAGAGACTGGGCGGAGCTTAAATGGAAAGAGACTGGGCGGAGCTGAAATGGAGAGAGACTGGGCGGAGCTGAAATGGAGAGAGACTGGGCGCAGCTGAAATGGAGAGAGACTGGGCGGAGCTGAAATGGAAAGAGACTGGGTACTATAGGCGATGGGATTTAGCTATGAGTCCCTGCGTTGTCTCTTCCTCCGTCTCGACCGTCCATGTTTTCAGTGAAGCGTGATGTTATGTGATTCCATTTGATTTTCCAGTTCTCACTAACTGTTC
The DNA here is from genome assembly GCF_021184085.1 of Oncorhynchus gorbuscha. Classification (NCBI taxonomy): domain Eukaryota; kingdom Metazoa; phylum Chordata; class Actinopteri; order Salmoniformes; family Salmonidae; genus Oncorhynchus; species Oncorhynchus gorbuscha. The sequence goes on from NW_025746316.1 coordinate 65,337, forward strand.
TATCACAGCCTGCAGCTGGGAACACGCTACAGTGTTGTTTAACAGCCTGTTATGGAGCGTTACCCTTCACATTACAAGAGGAGAACATGATAGGTCATCTCACATTAAATTATTTCTCAGTAGACCGTTCTACACACCCACACACACCGTTTTATTTATTTATTTTAATGAACGTTTATTTAACTGGGCAAGTCAGTTAAGAACAAATTTGTATTTACAATGAGGGCCTTTGGGGACGGGGGCTGGGATTAAAAAAACAATAATCATTGTACTAAACACATCATGGCAAGAGACAACATATCGTAGAGACCTAATACAACAACATAGCGTGGTAGCAACACACGGCAACAACATGGTAGCAACACAACATGGCAGCAGCATAAAACATGGTACAAACATTGGGCACAGACAACAGCACAAAGGGCAAGAAGGTTGAGACAACACATCACACAAAGCAGCCTATCAGTAAGGGTGTCCATGATGGAGTCTGTGAATGAGAGATTGAGATTAAACTGTCCAGTTTGAGTGTTTGTTGCAGCTCGTTCCAGTCACTAGCTGCAGCGAACTGAAAATAGGAGAGACCCGGGGATACCCCCACACAGGCACACCCACAGAAACACAACCACGCACCCCCCACACACACACACACACACGCACCCCCCACACACGCACGCACCCCCCACACACACGCACGCCCCCCCACACACACACACACACATATGCACCCCCCACACACACGCATGCACCCCCATACACACGCATGCACCCCCACACACACTCATGCACCCCCACACACACACACGTATGCACCCCCACACACACGCATGCACCCCCCACACACTTGCACGCCCCCTCCCACACACACACACGTATGCACCCCCCACACACATGCATGCACCCCCATACACACGCATGACACACACACACAGACACAGACACAGACACAGACACACACACACAGACACTCTGACATCCCCACACACACACAGACACTCTGACACACCTCTCCCCTGCTGTATGTTGCAGTTCCTCCAGAGTTCCTGAAGAGGCCGGCCAACATCTACGCCCACGAGTCCATGGACATCATGTTTCAGTGTGAGGTCACAGGTTCCCCCGCCCCCACCGTCAAATGGGTCAAAAACGGAGACGCTGTCATTCCCAGCGACTACTTCAAAATCATTGTAAGTTTGTTGTAAAATGTCATTAGGATGTGTGACGTAAAACCTGTAGTTCAGCTTCTGATCTTTACTGAGGGGAACTTATAGTGACTTTCTACAGTCTGATACCTCTTAACCAATCGCTTTAACAAGCATAACTTCAGCTAGATGCTCAACTGATGTTGTCTTTGATTTACGAGTGGTCGGTCAATCACCATATTGATCTCACACAGTCTCCACCTCGAGACATTGACCTATTTCCCCCTCCACCACCTGATGTTATTGACCTCTCTCTCTCTCTCTCTCTCGATCTCTGTCTCGATCTCTCTCTCTCTCTCTGACCCGCAGAATGACCACAACCTGCAGGTGCTGGGTCTGGTCAAGTCTGACGAGGGCTTCTACCAGTGTCTGGCAGAGAACGATGCAGGGAACATGCAGTCCAGCGCTCAGCTCATCATCCTAGAGCACGGTATGTTGGGAGGGGAACCGAATGGACAGGGTTCTAGATAGAAGCCAGTGTTCGATCTTGGGGAGCTTGGTTGTAGTAGTATTGATGGGTGTTTTGGGGTACATCAGATTTACTCAAACACATGGCTGGACACTGGACATAAGTAGAGCCTAGAATACAGTAGACAATGGGAATATTGAGCAAATCTAAGAAGCATGCCCAAAGAGTATGATGAGCAAAGAGAGTGGGACAAGAACAAAGACGACCCAAAACGTGCAGGGAGAGGTAGGGACAGAAACAAAGACAATCCAAAACCTCCAGGGAGAGGGAGAGGTAGGGACAGAAACAAAGACAATCCAAAACCTCCAGGGAGAGGTAGGGACAGAAACAAAGACGATCCAAAACCTCCAGGGAGAGGTAGGGACAGAAACAAAGACAACCCAAAACCTCCAGGGAGAGGGAGAGGTAGGGACAGAAACAAAGACAACCCAAAACCTCCAGGGAGAGGGAGAGGGAGAGGTAGGGACAGAAACAAAGACAATCCAAAACCTCCAGGGAGAGGGAGAGGTAGGGACAGAAACAAAGACAATCCAAAACCTCCAGGGAGAGGGAGAGGTAGGGACAGAAACAAAGACAACCCAAAACCTCCAGGGAGAGGGAGAGGTAGGGACAGAAACAAAGACAACCCAAAACCTCCAGGGAGAGGGAGAGGGAGAGGTAGGGACAGAAACAAAGACAATCCAAAACCTCGAGGGAGAGGTAGGGACAGAAACAAAGACAATCCAAAACCTCCAGGGAGAGGTAGGGACAGAAACAAAGACAATCCAAAACCTCCAGGGAGAGGGAGAGGTAGGGACAGAAACAAAGACAATCCAAAACCTCCAGGGGGAGGGAGAGGTAGGGACAGAAACAAAGACAATCCAAAACCTCCAGGGAGAGGGAGGGGTAGGGACAGAAACAAAGACAACCCAAAACCTCCAGGGAGAGGGAGAGGTAGGGACAGAAACAAAGACAATCCAAAACCTCCAGGGAGAGGGAGAGGTAGGGACAGAAACAAAGACAATCCAAAACCTCCAGGGAGAGGGAGAGGTAGGGACAGAAACAAAGACAATCCAAAACCTCCAGGGAGAGGTAGGGGTAGGGACAGAAACAAAGACAACCCAAAACCTCCAGGGAGAGGGAGAGGGAGAGGTAGGGACAGAAACAAAGACAATCCAAAACCTCCAGGGAGAGGTAGGGACAGAAACAAAGACAATCCAAAACCTCCAGGGAGAGGTAGGGACAGAAACAAAGACAATCTAAAACCTCCAGGGAGAGGTAGGGACAGAAACAAAGACAATCCAAAACCTCCAGGGAGAGGTAGGGACAGAAACAAAGACAATCCAAAACCTCCAGGGAGCGGTAGGGACAGAAACAAAGACAATCCAAAACCTCCAGGGAGAGGGAGAGGTAGGGACAGAATCAAAGACAACCCAAAACCTCCAGGGAGAGGGAGAGGTAGGGACAGAAACAAAGACAATCCAAAACCTCCAGGGAGAGGGAGAGGTAGGGACAGAATCAAAGACAACCCAAAACCTCCAGGGAGAGGGAGAGGTAGGGACAGAAACAAAGACAACCCAAAACCTCCAGGGAGAGGGAGAGGTAGGGACAGAAACAAAGACAACCCAAAACCTCCAGGGAGAGGGAGAGGTAGGGACAGAAACAAAGACAACCCAAAACCTCCAGGGAGAGGGAGAGGTAGGGATAGAAACAAAGACAACCCAAAACCTCCAGGGAGAGGGAGAGGTAGGGACAGAAACAAAGACAACCCAAAACCTCCAGGGAGAGGTAGGGACAAAGACAATCCAAAACCTCCAGGGAGAGGTAGGGACAAAGACGATCCAAAACTTCCAGGGAGAGGGAGAGGTAGGGACAAAGACAATCCAAAACCTCCAAGGAGAGGTAGGGACAGAAACAAAGACAACCCAAAACCTCCAGGGAGAGGGAGAGGTAGGGACAAAGACAATCCAAAACCTCCAGGGAGAGGTAGGGACAGAAACAAAGACAACCCAAAACCTCCAGGGAGAGGGAGAGGTAGGGACAGAAACAAAGACAACCCAAAACCTCCAGGGAGAGGGAGAGGTAGGGACAAAGACAATCCAAAACCTCCAGGGAGAGGGAGAGGTAGGGACAGAAACAAAGACAATCCAAAACCTCCAGGGAGAGGGAGAGGTAGGGACAGAAACAAAGACAATCCAAAACCTCCAGGGAGAGGTAGGGGTAGGGACAGAAACAAAGACAACCCAAAACCTCCAGGGAGAGGGAGAGGGAGAGGTAGGGACAGAAACAAAGACAATCCAAAACCTCCAGGGAGAGGTAGGGACAGAAACAAAGACAATCCAAAACCTCCAGGGAGAGGTAGGGACAGAAACAAAGACAATCTAAAACCTCCAGGGAGAGGTAGGGACAGAAACAAAGACAATCCAAAACCTCCAGGGAGAGGTAGGGACAGAAACAAAGACAATCCAAAACCTCCAGGGAGCGGTAGGGACAGAAACAAAGACAATCCAAAACCTCCAGGGAGAGGGAGAGGTAGGGACAGAATCAAAGACAACCCAAAACCTCCAGGGAGAGGGAGAGGTAGGGACAGAAACAAAGACAATCCAAAACCTCCAGGGAGAGGGAGAGGTAGGGACAGAATCAAAGACAACCCAAAACCTCCAGGGAGAGGGAGAGGTAGGGACAGAAACAAAGACAACCCAAAACCTCCAGGGAGAGGGAGAGGTAGGGACAGAAACAAAGACAACCCAAAACCTCCAGGGAGAGGGAGAGGTAGGGACAGAAACAAAGACAACCCAAAACCTCCAGGGAGAGGGAGAGGTAGGGATAGAAACAAAGACAACCCAAAACCTCCAGGGAGAGGGAGAGGTAGGGACAGAAACAAAGACAACCCAAAACCTCCAGGGAGAGGTAGGGACAAAGACAATCCAAAACCTCCAGGGAGAGGTAGGGACAAAGACGATCCAAAACTTCCAGGGAGAGGGAGAGGTAGGGACAAAGACAATCCAAAACCTCCAAGGAGAGGTAGGGACAGAAACAAAGACAACCCAAAACCTCCAGGGAGAGGGAGAGGTAGGGACAAAGACAATCCAAAACCTCCAGGGAGAGGTAGGGACAGAAACAAAGACAACCCAAAACCTCCAGGGAGAGGGAGAGGTAGGGACAGAAACAAAGACAACCCAAAACCTCCAGGGAGAGGGAGAGGTAGGGACAAAGACAATCCAAAACCTCCAGGGAGAGGGAGAGGTAGGGACAGAAACAAAGACAACCCAAAACCTCCAGGGAGAGGGAGAGGTAGGGACAGAAACAAAGACAACCCAAAACCTCCAGGGAGAGGGAGAGGTAGGGACAGAAACAAAGACAACCCAAAACCTCCAGGGAGAGGGAGAGGTAGGGATAGAAACAAAGACAACCCAAAACCTCCAGGGAGAGGGAGAGGTAGGGACAGAAACAAAGACAACCCAAAACCTCCAGGGAGAGGTAGGGACAAAGACAATCCAAAACCTCCAGGGAGAGGTAGGGACAAAGACGATCCAAAACTTCCAGGGAGAGGGAGAGGTAGGGACAAAGACAATCCAAAACCTCCAAGGAGAGGTAGGGACAGAAACAAAGACAACCCAAAACCTCCAGGGAGAGGGAGAGGTAGGGACAAAGACAATCCAAAACCTCCAGGGAGAGGTAGGGACAGAAACAAAGACAACCCAAAACCTCCAGGGAGAGGGAGAGGTAGGGACAGAAACAAAGACAACCCAAAACCTCCAGGGAGAGGGAGAGGTAGGGACAAAGACAATCCAAAACCTCCAGGGAGAGGGAGAGGTAGGGACAGAAACAAAGACAATCCAAAACCTCCAGGGAGAGGGAGAGGTAGGGACAGAAACAAAGACAATCCAAAACCTCCAGGGAGAGGGAGAGGTAGGGACAGAAACAAAGACAATCCAAAACCTCCAGGGAGAGGTAGGGACAGAAACAAAGACAATCCAAAACCTCCAGGGAGAGGTAGGGACAGAAACAAAGACAATCCAAAACCTCCAGGGAGAGGTAGGGACAGAAACAAAGACAATCCAAAACCTCCAGGGAGAGGGAGAGGTAGGGACAGAAACAAAGACAATCCAAAACCTCCAGGGAGAGGTAGGGACAGAAACAAAGACAATCCAAAACCTCCAGGGAGAGGTAGGGACAGAAACAAAGACAATCCAAAACCTCCAGGGAGAGGGAGAGGTAGGGACAGAAACAAAGACAATCCAAAACCTCCAGGGAGAGGGAGAGGTAGGGACAGAAACAAAGACAATCCAAAACCTCCAGGGAGAGGGAGGGACAGAAACAAAGACAATCCAAAACCTCCAGGGAGAGGTAGGGACAGAAACAAAGACAACCCAAAACCTCCAGGGAGAGGGAGAGGTAGGGACAGAAACAAAGACAACCCAAAACCTCCAGGGAGAGGGAGAGGTAGGGACAGAAACAAAGACAACCCAAAACCTCCAGGGAGAGGGAGAGGTAGGGACAGAAACAAAGACAATCCAAAACCTCCAGGGAGAGGTAGGGACAGAAACAAAGACAATCCAAAACCTCCAGGGAGAGGTAGGGACAGAAACAAAGACAATCCAAAACCTCCAGGGAGAGGGAGAGGTAGGGACAGAAACAAAGACAATCCAAAACCTCCAGGGAGAGGTAGGGACAGAAACAAAGACAATCCAAAACCTCCAGGGAGAGGGAGAGGTAGGGACAGAAACAAAGACAACCCAAAACCTCCAGGGAGAGGGAGAGGTAGGGACAGAAACAAAGACAATCCAAAACCTCGAGGGAGAGGTAGGGACAGAAACAAAGACAATCCAAAACCTCCAGGGAGAGGTAGGGACAGAAACAAAGACAATCCAAAACCTCCAGGGAGAGGTAGGGACAGAAACAAAGACAATCCAAAACCTCCAGGGAGAGGGAGAGGTAGGGACAGAAACAAAGACAATCCAAAACCTCCAGGGAGAGGTAGGGACAGAAACAAAGACAATCCAAAACCTCCAGGGAGAGGTAGGGACAGAAACAAAGACAATCCAAAACCTCCAGGGAGAGGGAGAGGTAGGGACAGAAACAAAGACAATCCAAAACCTCCAGGGAGAGGTAGGGACAGAAACAAAGACAATCCAAAACCTCCAGGGAGAGGGAGAGGTAGGGACAGAAACAAAGACAACCCAAAACCTCCAGGGAGAGGGAGAGGTAGGGACAGAAACAAAGACAATCCAAAACCTCGAGGGAGAGGTAGGGACAGAAACAAAGACAATCCACAACCTCCAGGGAGAGGTAGGGACAGAAACAAAGACAATCCACAACCTCCAGGGAGAGGTAGGGACAGAAACAAAGACAATCCAAAACCTCCAGGGAGAGGTAGGGACAGAAACAAAGACAATCCAAAACCTCCAGGGAGAGGTAGGGACAGAAACAAAGACAATCCAAAACCTCCAGGGAGAGGTAGGGACAGAAACAAAGACAATCCAAAACCTCCAGGGAGAGGGAGAGGTAGGGACAGAAACAAAGACAATCCAAAACCTCCAGGGAGAGGTAGGGACAGAAACAAAGACAATCCAAAACCTCCAGTGAGAGGGAGAGGTAGGGACAGAAACAAAGACAATCTAAAACCTCCAGGGAGAGGTAGGGACAGAAACAAAGACAATCCAAAACCTCCAGGGAGAGGGAGAGGTAGGGACAGAAACAAAGACAATCCAAAACCTCCAGGGAGAGGGAGAGGTAGGGACAGAAACAAAGACAATCTAAAACCTCCAGGGAGAGGTAGGGACAGAAACAAAGACAATCTAAAACCTCCAGGGAGAGGTAGGGACAGAAACAAAGACAATCCAAAACCTCCAGGGAGAGGTAGGGACAGAAACAAAGACAATCCAAAACCTCCAGGGAGAGGTAGGGACAGAAACAAAGACAATCCAAAACCTCCAGGGAGAGGTAGGGACAGAAACAAAGACAATCCAAAACCTCCAGGGAGAGGGAGAGGTAGGGACAGAAACAAAGACAATCCAAAACCTCGAGGGAGAGGTAGGGACAGAAACAAAGACAATCCAAAACCTCCAGGGAGAGGGAGAGGTAGGGACAAAGACAATCCAAAACCTCCAGGGAGAGGTAGGGACAGAAACAAAGACAACCCAAAACCTCCAGGGAGAGGTAGGGACAGAAACAAAGACAATCCAAAACCTCCAGGGAGAGATAGGGACAGAAACAAAGACAATGCAAAACCTCCAGGGAGAGGGAGAGGTAGGGACAGAAACAAAGACAATCCAAAACCTCCAGGGAGAGGGAGAGGTAGGGACAGAAACAAAGACAATGCAAAACCTCCAGGGAGAGGGAGAGGTAGGGACAGAAACAAAGACAATGCAAAACCTCCAGGGAGAGGTAGGGACAGAAACAAAGACAATGCAAAACCTCCAGGGAGAGGGAGAGGTAGGGACAGAAACAAAGACAACCCAAAACCTCCAGGGAGAGGGAGAGGTAGGGACAGAAACAAAGACAATGCAAAACCTCCAGGGAGAGGTAGGGACAGAAACAAAGACAATCCAAAACCTCCAGGGAGAGGGAGAGGTAGGGACAGAAACAAAGACAATGCAAAACCTCCAGGGAGAGGGAGAGGTAGGGACAGAAACAAAGACAATGCAAAACCTCCAGGGAGAGGTAGGGACAGAAACAAAGACAATGCAAAACCTCCAGGGAGAGGGAGAGGTAGGGACAGAAACAAAGACAACCCAAAACCTCCAGGGAGAGGGAGAGGTAGGGACAGAAACAAAGACAATGCAAAACCTCCAGGGAGAGGTAGGGACAGAAACAAAGACAATCCAAAACCTCCAGGGAGAGGGAGAGGTAGGGACAGAAACAAAGACAATCCAAAACCTCCAGGGAGAGGGAGAGGTAGGGACAGAAACAAAGACAATGCAAAACCTCCAGGGAGAGGGAGAGGTAGGGACAGAAACAAAGACAATGCAAAACCTCCAGGGAGAGGGAGAGGTAGGGACAGAAACAAAGACAATGCAAAACCTCCAGGGAGAGGTAGGGACAGAAACAAAGACAATCCAAAACCTCCAGGGAGAGGGAGAGGTAGGGACAGAAACAAAGACAATGCAAAACCTCCAGGGAGAGGTAGGGACAGAAACAAAGACAATCCAAAACCTCCAGGGCGAGGGAGAGGTAGGGACAGAAACAAAGACAATCCAAAACCTCCAGGGAGAGGGAGAGGTAGGGACAGAAACAAAGACAATGCAAAACCTCCAGGGAGAGGTAGGGACAGAAACAAAGACAATCCAAAACCTCCAGGGAGAGGGAGAGGTAGGGACAGAAACAAAGACAATCCAAAACCTCCAGGGAGAGGTAGGGACAGAAACAAAGACAATCCAAAACCTCCAGGGAGAGGTAGGGACAGAAACAAAGACAATCCAAAACCTCCAGGGAGAGGGAGAGGTAGGGACAGAAACAAAGACAATCCAAAACCTCCAGGGGGAGGGAGAGGTAGGGACAGAAACAAAGACAACACCACCAGACACCAGAATAGATTCAGGTCCTAAAAATAGGACTGTGTGTATGAAAACGCCCATGTGGGGGAAAGGGAAACATACTCATCTGGGGCTGGTGATGTTTTTATTCTCCATCCTGCTTTTAAAAGTGCTGTTTCTCTGCCAAATCAAGAAGCACCGTACCTCATGATTCCAACAACCAGCACATCCACCTACAGATATCTACAGTAGCTATCAAACTAACCGCAGAACTGCATTTCTGTAGGTAACCAGATTTAACACGTGTGAATTGTCCCATTAATCCTGAGCAGGTTGGTTAATGGATTAGCATAAATTGGGGTGTCGGTCAGATAGCTCCCTCCAAACAGTGTTCTCTTCTCCCCGTTGGACGGCACGAAGTCAGAAATAATGATGACCTGCAGCTTTATGCATATCTCAAATAATTGCTCAACAAGGGAGATCAGCAAGGGGTGTCTTGTGACTTAAAACTTGTTTTTGTTTGGGATCAGTCAGTAAAGCAGATGGTCTGACACACTCGCCTGCCCTCAGCAGGACGTCAGAGAGAGCACTCTTATCCCATGACATGAAAGGGCTGTTTTAATGATTCCTACTGCCTTTGTGAGGTACAATAGGTTATTGGCTACAGCTGCCAGGCTTGCAGCCCTTTCCCCCTACATTACACCATGGTGGCTTCTTCTCATGAAAGGAGAGAGTTCAGTGCTCTGTTTACAGCTACACAAACAGTGAATGTGGAAAGTTCATATTCCCTGAAGAGTGTATGTAAATATCCATCATATGCCCTTTGCTTATTTACAGTTTCCATCATTTAATTCTTCCCTGTGTCAGCATGTGGTCCATCAGCATCCTAAACAATCCTATCATTTCTTACAAAAGCTGCCTCACAGAGGTGCCAAAGCAAGTATTCCCTTCCATAGAAACGGCCCAGTTTGACCGTGCTGTTCTGTGAATATCGCTCTCTGAGGCTGGGAGATGATTTTCCTCCTCCAGCTCTGTAATTGAGAGTAGATCTCTCTGGAACGTATCTCCTCTCCTGTGCCGGGTTAGTGTACACAGATCCTCCTTGGTGCCGTCTGTCAACTCTCCCCTCCCACCGCTCTCTCCTATCAGCCACCTGCTCTGTCCCCTGTGCACCTCTGTCCCCTGTGCACCTCTGTCCCCTGTGCACCTCTGTCCCCTGTGCACCTCTGTCCCCTGTGCACCTCTGTCCCCTGTGCACCTCTGTCCCCTGTGCACCTCTGTCCCCTGTGCACCTCTGTCCCCTGTGCACCTCTGTCCCCTGTGCACCTCTGTCCCCTGTGCACCTCTGTCCCCTGTGCACCTCTGTCCCCTGTGCACCTCTGTCCCCTGTGCACCTCTGTCCCCTGTGCACCTCTGTCCCCTGTGCACCTCTGTCCCCTGTGCACCTCTGTCCCCTGTGCACCTCTGTCCCCTGTGCACCTCTGTCCCCTGTGCACCTCTGTCCCCTGTGCACCTCTGTCCCCTGTGCACCTCTGTCCCCTGTGCACCTCTGTCCCCTGTGCACCTCTGTCCACTGGGCCAAGTGCTAAATATGCTGTCCGGTCCACACTGTCCCCTCTCTTTTCACCCTCACCGGCTGTCCCCCTCACAGCTGGGGGTCCTTATCCGCTCCCTCCGTCCTCCTCGCCTGTGTCTCCCCTCCCGTCCTCCTCCTCCTGTGTCCCCCCCCCTTTCCGTCCTCCTCCTCCTGTGTCTCCCCCTCCCGTCCTCCTCCTACTGTGTCTCCCCCTCCCGCCCTCCTCCTCCTGTGTCTCCCCTCCCGTCCTCCTCCTCCTACTGTGTCTCCCCCTCCCGTCCTCCTCCTACTGTGTCCCCCTTTCCGTCCTCCTCCTACTGTGTCTCTCCCCTCCCGTCCTCCTCCTACTGTGTCTCTCCCCTCCTGTGTCTCCCCCTTTCCGTCCTCCTCCTCCTGTGTCTCCCCCTTTCCGTCCTCCTCCTCCTGTGTCTCCCCCTCCCGTCCTCCTCCTCCTGTGTCTCCCCCTCCTGTCCTCCTCCCCCTTTCCGTCCTCCTCCTCCTGTCTCCCCTTTCCGTCCTCCTCCTCCTGTGTCTCCCCCTTTCCGTCCTCTTCCTCCTGTGTCTCCCCCTTTCCGTCCTCCTCCTCCTGTGTCTCCCCCCTCCCGTCCTCCTTCTCCTGTCCTCCCCCTCCCGTCCTCCTCCTACTGTGTCTCCCCCTCCCGTCCTCCTCCTACTGTGTCTCCCCCTCCCGTCCTCCTTCTCCTGTCTCCTCCTCCTGTGTCTCCCCCTTTCCGTCCTCCTCCTCCTGTGTCTCCCCCCCCTCCCGTCCTCCTCCTCCTGTGTCTCCCCCTCCCGTCCTCCTCCTCCTGTGTCTCCCCCTTTCCGTCCTCCTCCTCCTGTGTCCCCCCTTTCCGTCCTCCTCCTCCTGTGTCTCCCCCTTTCCGTCCTCCTCCTCCTGTGTCTCCCCCCCCCTCCCGTCCTCCTTCTCCTGTCCTCCCCCTCCCGTCCTCCTCCTACTGTGTCTCCCCCTCCCGTCCTCCTCCTACTGTGTCTCCCCCTCCCGTCCTCCTCCTACTGTGTCTCCCCCTCCCGTCCTCCTCCTACTGTCTCCCCCTCCCGTCCTCCTTCTCCTGTGTCTCCCCCTCCCGTCCTCCTCCTCCTGTGTCTCCCCCTCCCGTCCTCCTCCTCCTGTGTCTCCCCCTTTCTGTCCTCCTCCTCCTGTGTCTCCCCCTTTCTGTCCTCCTCCTCCTGTGTCTCCCCCTTTCCGTCCTCCTACTCCTGTGTCTCCTCCTTTCTTTCCTCCTCCTCCTGTGTCTCCCCCTCCCGTCCTCCTCCTACTGTGTCTCCCCCTCCCGTCCTCCTACTGTGTCTCCCCCTCCCGTCCTCCTACTGTGTCTCCAACTCCCGTCCCCCTCCTCCTCCTGTGTCTCCCCCTCCCGTCCTCCTCCTCCTGTGTCTCCCCCTCCCGTCCTCCTCCTCCTGTGTCTCCCCCCTCCCGTCCTCCTCCTCCTGTGTCTCCCGTGTCGTCCCCTTCTCCCTCACTGCTGCCGCGGTTGCATGAGTGTCTATGATAGAAAATGAGTTTGAATCATGTCTGTGCTCAGTCATGTAAAGAATGAATTTAGAAAAAGTTCCAATACAAAGAAAATCCATATGTACAGTATCTTTTTGTAATCCATACAAACATTTATTTCCTATTCATGTATTTCCTATTTCCTATTCCTAGACAGAAAAGCCTCCATGAACGAGCACTACTTCACTGAATAAGACCAGAGTAGAAAAACCGTGTTCTTTGTGTTCTTCCTTCAGTAGTTCAACAAGGCAACACAGACCAGCTCACTGCTACGGGTTTAAAGCCTTCAGTTACTTTTTGGAGCAGGAGACCAAAAATAGCTCTCAAATTGCAGTCCGGAGCAATTTTAGTACACATTCCTTCCTTTGCCATGTGTTCTGTGCAATGTAGGGTGACTAGTTACAAACAGATGTTGGAACAGGACAACAGCAGAAATGGACCTGGATGGGACTAATTCTATAATGCGACGGTGGCCAAGTGACCCTAGTTAATTCACCCTGTAAACCGGCCTCACTTCCTCCTGTCCTCTCCTATAATGGTGAGGAGCAGAGCCTTTTAAAAGGCTTAGTTAGTATTGTTACTGCCACCATTTAGAAGTATTTGAGCCAGGCCACCACTCGTTGTTAGGTGTTGCTGGTTTAGCGTCTTATTGGTCTCTGAAGTCATTTGTGGTCAATACATGTCTGGTTTTCTAGTCATTTACAGTCAAGTGTGTATATTATATGGCTGGGTTTTAGATTGACATTGTAATTGAAAAGGAACTAAGAACAAAGTGTAGTCAACTGTGTTCAGTATTAACTCTCATGGCGTCTGTGTAGGATGGCAGTCAGTATTGGAGGGGAGCTGATGCAGGAAATCGGCCAATGAACAGAGGCATTGAGGATGTTGTTTGCTCCTCTGCCCTCTGCCTTTTCCTCCCACATTCATTCAAGAGATGTTCTTCTCTTTTGCATCTGAATGCTTGTTTTTCTCCCCTCAGCATGTAAGCACCCCTTCAGATATTCAAGTGCTCCTCTCTTAGCATACAGAGTATGTTTGACCCCCCCCCCCCCTGGTTCGGAGGTGCCCGCTGTAGAAGGGAATTGTATAGGATAATCAAATACCAGCAGGAGTAGATTGGCTGAGTCTACTTCATCTCATACTTATAGGACTCCTGTTTGTACCGGGGTAGTGTGTCTGTTGTACCAGGGTAGTGTGTCTGTTATACCAGGGTAGTGTGTCTGTTATACCAGGGTAGTGTGTCTGTTATACCGGGGTAGTGTGTCTGTTTGTACCGGGGTAGTGTGTCTGTTTGTACCGGGGTAGTGTGTCTGTTATACCAGGGTAGTGTGTCTGTTGTACCAGGGTAGTGTGTCTGTTGTACCAGGGTAGTGTGTCTGTTGTACCAGGGTAGTGTGTCTGTTGTACCAGGGTAGTGTGTCTGTTGTACCAGGGTAGTGTGTCTGTTGTACCAGGGTAGTGTGTCTGTTGTACCAGGGTAGTGTGTCTGTTGTACCAGGGTAGTGCGTGTGTTGTACCAGGGTAGTGCGTCTGATATCTCTCGGTCTATTTTACCAGGGTAGCGGGTCATGTGTCTGTCTATTTTACCAGGGTAGCGGGTCAGGTGTCTGTATTGTGCCAGGGTAGTGGGTTGGACCATGGTAGTGGGTTGGACCAGGGTAGCGGGTCAGGTGTCTGTATTGTGCCAGGGTAGTGGGTTGGACCAAGGTAGTGGGTGGAGTGGATAAAACCAAGAAGAGCTCAGTCACACTGAGGCTTTAATAGGAATCAGTCACTCCACCCATAATAACCCCCCCCACACACACACACACACACAGCCTCTTCCCTCCTCTCTTTGTCCCCTTCTTCCCCATCACTCTTACCCTCTACCTCTCCCTCTCCCTCAGCACATTGTCCCGGTCAGTCCCCACCCAGAGCAGAAAACCACTCTAGTCAACACTAAACTGACAGGACACAGACCACTTTCACCACAGCCAAACACAAATGCCTGTTGAGAAATGGACTTTCTCCATCTAATGACTGGCTGAGTGCTTTTTTTGTTTTGCGGAGCGTGGGAGCAGTCGGATGATAAATTGAAATCAGTGGTGTTGGAATGCAGAGCCTGACATAGTGATAGATCAGAGAGGGAGAGATCTCCGCTGCCAGGCTTGCCAGCCAAGCTGCTGGGGAAGTTTTCACTTGGGCATAGCAGAGTGGGATAGAATCAATAGGATATTATGGTATAATTCAACCTAGCAGTGCTGTTTTTGATGGATGTGTTTTTGTGATCAGTAAGTCAATACTGATTAGACTGGAAAGAGAGGAACTATAGTATCTACAGAATACTACAACAGCAGAGAATACTACTACAGCAGATAATACTACTACTACAGCAGAGAATACTAGTAGTGCAGCAGAGAATACCAGTAGTGCAGCAGAGAATACCAGTAGTGCAGCAGAGAATACTAGTAGTGCAGCAGAGAATACCAGTAGTGCAGCAGAGAATACCAGTAGTGCAGCAGAGAATACCAGTAGTGCAGCAGAGAATACCAGTAGTGCAGCAGAGAATACCAGTAGTGCAGCAGAGAATACCAGTAGTGCAGCAGAGAATACCAGTAGTGCAGCAGAGAATACCAGTAGTGCAGCAGAGAATACCAGTAGTGCAGCAGAGAATACCAGTAGTGCAGCAGAGAATACCAGTAGTGCAGCAGAGAATACTAGTAGTGCAGCAGAGAATACTAGTAGTGCAGCAGAGAATACTAGTAGTGCAGCAGAGAATACTAGTAGTGCAGCAGAGAATACCAGTAGTGCAGCAGAGAATACCAGTAGTGCAGCAGAGAATACCAGTAGTGCAGCAGAGAATACCAGTAGTGCAGCAGAGAATACTCCTGCAGTATACTACTACAGCCCAGAATGCTACTACAGTATACTACTACAGCCCAGAATGCTACTACAGTATACTACTACAGCCCAGAATGCTACTACAGTATACTACTACAGCCCAGAATGCTACTACAGTATACTACTACAGTCTTCCCAGGTACAACGAAGATGAGAGAAAGCAGTGCTAAAAATACAATTTAGGGACTCCTCTGGGGCTCTGTACAACCCAACAAGAACACAAATGTAAACCCCTAGTGTCTGTCAGGGGGATAGAAGCTGAATCTTCAGGCCGGGGTCAGGGACAGGGCGACCAGACACTATTTGTGTTGTGTGTCACTGTGGCGTCTGTAGCCGTGTCTGTAAAGTCATAAAGCGAGCAGTGGTCCCCGTGCGACGCTCACTGCCATGTAAATGTGACAGGTTTACGCGCCCCGCATGTCGCCCCCCTCTCAGGAAGGCCTCGGAGAAGAGAGGGGAGCGAGTCAGAGATGGCGAATTGAATCAGAGCGACTGTTGGTTTTACAGCTACGCACTCTGACAAGGGCCTTTTTATTAGCCTTGGAAGATGGATGGTGTACCAGCTAGTGTGATATTAGTTTATATGGGGTACGTTCAAGATTGGAAATGAAATGTTTTGAAAATGTTAGAAATGTATAGGAATGAGGTTAGTCCAAACATACAGCCTACAGTAGTAACATGCAAGGTATTCTTAGTGCCCCATCAATAGTAAATACACTAAATAGTGGTGTTACCCAGAAGGCTCGGCCCACCTACAGGAAGTAATGGTAGTGTTACCCAGAAGGCTCGGCCCACCTACAGGAAGTAATGGTAGTGTTACCCAGAAGGCTCGGCCCACCTACAGGAAGTAATGGTAGTGTTACCCAGAAGGCTCGGCCCACCTACAGGAAGTAATGGTAGTGTTACCCAGAAGGCTCGGCCCACCTACAGGAAGTAATGGTAGTGTTACCCAGAAGGCTCGGCCCACCTACAGGAAGTAATGGTAGTGTTACCCAGAAGGCTCGGCCCACCTACAGGAAGTAATGGTAGTGTTACCCAGAAGGCTCGGCCCACCTACAGGAAGTAATGGTAGTGTTACCCAGAAGGCTCGGCCCACCTACAGGAAGTAATGGTAGTGTTACCCAGAAGGCTCGGCCCACCTACAGGAAGTAATGGTAGTGTTACCCAGAAGGCTCGGCCCACCTACAGTAAGTAATGGTAGTGTTACCCAGAAGGCTCAGGCCACCTACAGTAAGTAATGGTAGTGTTACCCAGAAGGCTCAGGCCACCTACAGTAAGTAATGGTAGTGTTACCCAGAAGGCTCGGCCCACCTACAGGAAGTAATGGTAGTGTTACCCAGAAGGCTCGGCCCACCTACAGGAAGTAATGGTAGTGTTACCCAGAAGGCTCGGCCCACCTACAGGAAGTAATGGTAGTGTTACCCAGAAGGCTCGGCCCACCTACAGGAAGTAATGGTAGTGTTACCCAGAAGGCTCGGCCCACCTACAGTAAGTAATGGTAGTGTTACCCAGAAGGCTCAGGCCACCTACAGTAAGTAATGGTAGTGTTACCCAGAAGGCTCAGGCCACCTACAGTAAGTAATGGTAGTGTTACCCAGAAGGCTCGGCCCACCTACAGGAAGTAATGGTAGTGTTACCCAGAAGGCTCAGGCCACCTACAGTAAGTAATGGTAGTGTTACCCAGAAGGCTCGGCCCACCTACAGTAAGTAATGGTAGTGTTACCCAGAAGGCTCAGGCCACCTACAGTAAGTAATGGTAGTGTTACCCAGAAGGCTCTGCCCACCTACAGGAAGGAATGGTAGTGTTACCCAGAAGGCTCAGGCCACCTACAGTAAGTAATGGTAGTGTTACCCAGAAGGCTCAGGCCACCTACAGTAAGTAATGGTAGTGTTACCCAGAAGGCTCAGGCCACCTACAGTAAGGAATGGTAGTGTTACCCAGAAGGCTCTGCCCACCTACAGGAAGGAATGGTAGTGTTACCCAGAAGGCTCAGGCCACCTACAGTAAGGAATGGTAGTGTTACCCAGAAGGCTCAGGCCACCTACAGTAAGTAATGGTAGTGTTACCCAGAAGGCTCAGGCCACCTACAGTAAGTAATGGTAGTGTTACCCAGAAGGCTCAGGCCACCTACAGTAAGGAATGGTAGTGTTACCCAGAAGGCTCAGGCCACCTACAGTAAGGAATGGTAGTGTTACCCAGAAGGCTCAGGCCACCTACAGTAAGTAATGGTAGAATAAACACAGACAACCCTAACTAGAACACCCACTTCATCCTTCTACCTCTGATTACTGGGCCTGTGTGGTTTCCACTGTGAGCAGTTAGGCAGTTGACCAGAAGACTGTGGTTTCCACTGTGTGTGTGTGTGTGTGTATTTGTATTTACTACACTCTGTTCAAGGACCGTGAGCGTGGGTTTAACTGCCAATTTGCTCCCTTGGGCTTTGTTTGCTCTACAATAGTTAGGACCGGCAGTGGTTGGTTCCTGAAGCTTATTGTTCTATGTATATTTTCCCTGATTGTTCATTCCATCTGAGATTCATTTTCTTACACGAGGACAGAATATTACCATCCGTGTGTTTTTCTGCATGATAATTCAACCCACTTTGTACCTTGTCAGCTCAGGGATTTGAACTTGCAACCTTTCGGTTACTAGTCCAACGGTCTAACCACTAGGCTACCTGCTGGTTACTAGTCCAACGGTCTAACCACTAGGCTACCTGCTGGTTACTAGTCCAACGGTCTAACCACTAGGCTACCTGCTGGTTACTAGTCCAACGGTCTAACCACTAGGCTACCTGCTGGTTACTAGTCCAACGGTCTAACCACTAGGCTACCCTGCCACTTTCTTTTTACAATGGAAACTGTAAGGTTATGTTTCTTTCCAGTTTCCTGTATCTTTTCATTGGTTTTTTTCCAAGGTCACACTTTCAACCTTGTTATTGTGGCCGTTTTTAGCCCTGACCTGGGCTTGGTGTGTCACCTGCCTCAGCCTCACGCTCCAGACACACCTTCCCTATCACTTTATCACTCACACTCCATCCAGGATGCTGGTTGCTGTTGTTGGATACCACCCATCCCCGGAGTCTACTTTCAGGGCTCTACTCGGCCAAACAGCCTAAATGGGTGGAAGCGCCACGTTGCGCCAAAACAACGCTCTTCCTCTATACCCCGACAGGTCACCTGACCCCCAGCGGGGCCCCTGGGCTCCTGGCTCAGAGATGGGCGGCGTTGCAAGGCTAGCTTTTCCTTTTCACGTCAACCGCCCCCTGTCGTGCCACTCTCCCTCTACGCATATTGACCATCATGCAACATTCCAGGGTGGTATATAAAAGGCTACCCGCCTTGATGTCCCTGTGCGTGATATCCACCCCACGTAGACCAACCCAGCGACCCTGATTACACTCTGTGAATCCAAAGGGGGGGGTTCCTCTCTGAGTTACACTAACAATTAATTTATTATAACCTTTCCTCTCCTGTTGGGAGAAACCTGGCACAAGCACCCCTGAGATATCAAACCACTTACCGTACTGTACACAGTTACGTGTTGAGAATTCAATTCACACACCAGGTAATAAGAACCTGCGGTCTGTTGGGGATGGTGATGATGATGTAGGGTAAAACACATTTCCTGCTTCTTTAACTCTACAGGAGGAACCCCTGTGAGTGCCCCCCCCCCCCCGTTTCTTCTCCATTGAGCATGTTTACCACTGGATGCAACATTTCCCCAAAGAAAGACTACAAGATGGTGAGAGAAGGGGAGGAGGAGGTGAGGCAATCAACATAGAAAAAGATGTCCATGCTCTTATTCATTTACATATCAGGGCTCATGCCACAGCAGGCGCCTCACATGTTTTGGGCGGGGGGGGGGGGCTTGATTTCCAATCATGACCCTACAGTGGAAGTGGATCAAGGGATGATGTTTGTCTGATGAGGAAGGGGATGCTGTATGTATGCATGTACACACCAGACATTTTAATTATTGATGTAACCAACCTGATTCAATTATCAGCTGTATTTCAAAGCAGATGACAGTCCAAGGGGAATTTACTGTGTATATTAAACGTGTACACTCTTGTGATGGGAGACGAGCATGCAGGCGCTCTGGGACCACGGATAGAGGGAAGGACTTTAAAGTGGCAAGGGCGGAGATTTATTAGGGGGAGGAGATGAGTGGGACGGGGGGGGCAAAAGGAGTAAGACTGACTGCTCCATGGGCCTGCTTTAGCCCTAGCAGGGAGGGAGGTTAGACCTCCTCTAGGGAGCCTACCTCTCCACGCTCACCAGATGAGTCTCTGTACACTCACTCCATCATATCCCCTGATGCCTGGAACAGTAGGGGGATCCCTAAACCCTAATCCTGCTCTCATGCTGTGACCCCCCCCAACCACCCTCTCCACCAGACCCCACCCCCTCCACCACTCATGTCTAACCGTAGCTCTACAGTGGACTCCTTTGCTTTCTCTGTGGCGCGAGCCTCACTGAAAAGCAGCTTTAATGCCACCTTCTCAGGAGGGAAACCCCATGTGTATGAAGTTACTGATCTGTGTTTTGTGCCTTGGGCAGTGGGCGTTCTGTAACCCTTATAGACTTTATAGGAAATCAGATGCCTCTCCCGTCCTTCACGACTCCCCTCACCACGTAAAACGGTGTCAGAAACAGAAACGCTTTGTTCTTAAAGGAAAAAAGGCAGAGGCGGCCCCGAAGAGGAGGGTGGGGGAACCGCGTCCTCCTCTTGAACAAGTCCAACGCTTGGCCAACCGACGAACGAGAGGAAGCAAGGGACTGGGAGATAAAGAACAAACAACATGTTTCATCTGCCTCGCCATCTTTCTCGTTCCCTCCCTCGTTTTTGGAGACATTTGTCTGTCTCTTACCTGAGTTTGTATCTTTTGTCGACACATCGAGAGCCTCTCCAAATGTCACGCGCTGTCAGAATTCTATTTCCTCTGATGTTATCGGCTGGAGACTAGCAAGAGAACATGGCCTCTTGAACAAATTAATGACTGAAATGGTCTTCGCTTTGCTTCCATCAGCAACCAATTGGATACGACCACACCACGATCGTTCTCGCTTGATCAGAACCCCCCACAAACGCTGTTTCAGAACATCTCCTCAGAGGAAGCATCATGAATCAGTCAAGATCGCAGTCTGTCTGCCATCACACATGTTCTTGTTGAAGTTCTGTGAAAGCTTGGATGTGTTCCTTTAGCTGCTTAACTGACCATGATATTTTGCCGAAGAGGAATCAAGACATTTCCTTTAACTCTTTTAGCTCTATCAGTACTTTTGAACCATCTTATATCAGCTCTCTCCATTTCATGTGCCATGTCTCATCCTCTTCTGCTGAGGAGCGTGACCATCTCTCTTCCCTCTTTCTCTCCTCCCTCCTTCCCTCCCGGAGTTAAAAGCGCTCATTCTGTAATGAGCCATTAGTGTGGCTCTGTTCAGCGACATTACATGAACCCAACCCACAGACAGAAGCAGAGACTGTTTCCTTCACTTCTGAGACTAGTTCTACCATTATGCAACACTTGGCAAGACCTCTCACTCTCCAGGTTACATAGTAGCGACTTTGAACACTGCCTGGTGACGTCACTGTTGACCTGAATCCTAAATAACCGTGCTTTCTTTGTATATAACAGCAATTAGATGTTTGAAAGCCCATCAGCCTGCCAATGAGCTAAGTGTCCTGTGGGTGTACGTGTGCCGAGAGGGGACTTAAAACCCACGGCCGTCTACCCGTCAGACAAAGTCAGAATTCATAAAGTCAGTTATGTTTTCATATGCCCACAAAGTTGACGTATTGTACAACTCGTATTGACATTACTAGAAGCTTAGGCACCAGTTACTTCCCTTGTAATCAAACTTGAAAAGGTACTGGAGATATTTGTTCTGAAGAAGAGTTCCACTGATATCATTCAGCTGCCCTGGAAAGTACAGTATGTTTCATTGTCCATTATTAAGATTCTTCTGTTATTAACAGTTTCCTTTGAATCTTTTTGTCTAACTCTTTCTTATACGCAGTACCCAGATACCTGGTTGAGGTAGAGGATAACTTTCCTCATTAGCTCCTAATGCCAGCCATTCATTACCAGTGTCACACACCCTAATGACACAATTAATCTACTAGAAATAGACCAACAGAACGGCTACAGTAGAAATCTAGTATTCTCCTCAATTTCTTCCTTACTGTAACTGTCCATGGCTGAGAATAGATGGAAGACTGATTGTGACCAGGAGACTGAGACATGTCCTGTTCTCTGTAATACCACTGAGACTAACATTAACGAGGAGGAGACTGAGACATGGCCTGTTCTCTACAGTACCACTGAGACTAACATTATGGTTTTCATCTACTCGCTGTATGCCCGGTGCCAACTTGGACATAGTGGTCCTTAGCACGTGGCTGCATGCCAGCGCCTCGCTAGGCAGCTCAGGAACCTCTCCACCCAGTTGACTGCCATCATGCCAGCGCCTCGCTAGGCAGCTCAGGAACCTCTCCACCCAGTTGACTGCCATCATGCCAGCGCCTCGCTAGGCAGCTCAGGAACCTCTCCACCCAGTTGACTGCCATCATGCCAGCGCCTCGCTAGGCAGCTCAGGAACCTCTCCACCCAGTTGACTGCCATCATGCCAGCGCCTCGCAGGCAGCTCAGGAACCTCTCCACCCAGTTGACTGCCATCATGCCAGCGCCTCGCTAGGCAGCTCAGGAACCTCTCCACCCAGTTGACTGCCATCATGCCAGCGCCTCGCTAGGCAGCTCAGGAACCTCTCCACCCAGTTGACTGCCATCATGCCAGCGCCTCGCTAGGCAGCTCAGGATCCTCTCCACCCAGTTGACTGCCATCATGCCAGTGCCTCGCTAGGCAGCTCAGGAACCTCTCCACCCAGTTGACTGCCATCATGCCAGCGCCTCGCTAGGCAGCTCAGGAACCTCTCCACCCAGTTGACTGCCATCTTTCTAAACCCTTTTCTTTCCCTTTATTCCTTATTCCTTCCCCGGCAATTTGCTCCGGGTTCTGTCACCAACAGAATGGTCACCCTCCAGCTGAGCCTTAAAGCCCAGAGGACCGAGGGGAGTGGAGGGGGGCAAGCCCCGGCCCAACGGAGTAAGCTTGGGCGGTATACAGATTCTTACCTTCATACCGACCTTGTGCCAAACCGGGATATTCAGTAATACCGACACAGAACACAAGGGGCACTGTTTTCAAACCCCACTGATACTCTGAAATCCGAAGGTTAGCAATGCTAAAAAGTCCCATAGAGAATGCTAACTAAATGCTAACAAGCACATTGTGAAGAGTTTCTACAGTCTGACCTAAACCACACAACTAACTCATAAATGATACTTACGGTTTGCTGCACACACAACAAATATAAGCCACAAGGCTCTTGATCCAAGAGGGATTCTCTGCAGCTAGATAGTTAAATAGCTACTAAATTAGCAAACCAAATGCACAACTGCAGAGCGTTTAGCACATTTTTGCCAGTTAACTTAAGTTATAAGATACCTAGCTGGCAAACATTTAGTTGTGAATTCCATACTGTAATTTGTGGGACGGGGGGGCAAAAGGAGTAAGACTGACTGCTCCATGGGCCTGCTTTAGCCCTAGCAGGGAGGGAGGTTAGATCTCCTCTAGGAGCCTACAGTGACTCACAAGGCCTCAGTCTTTTGTCCTAGTGTGCTTGTAAACAAACACCACATGTAAACTTGATAATGAAAAATGATGTGACAGGTGAAATGAACAACACGATCTTTATCTCCTAATGTATTGCTCAAGTTTACTGCAGGTATTTATCATCTTTATCTCCTAATGTATTGCACAAGTTTACTGCAGGTATTTATCATCTTTATCTCCTAATGAATTGCTCAAGTTTACTGCAGGTATTTATCATCTTTATCTCCTAATGTATTGCTCAAGTTTACTGCAGGTATTTATCATCTTTATCTCCTAATGTATTGCACAAGTTTTGACTATCATCTTTATCTCCTAAAAAGTTTACTGCAGGTATTATCATCTTTATCTCCTAAAACGTTTACTGCATGGTATTTATCATTTTTCCAAATACCCTGGTATACGGTGTGTGTATATACGGTATCTTTACCTAATGTATTGCACAAGCTGCAGGTATCTAAACCGTCTGACCGAGAGCGTCATACGTACACATACAGATATACAGCTGTATACACACACACACACACACACACACACACACACACACACACACACACACACACACACACACACACACACACACACACACACACACACACACACACACACACACACACACACACACACACACACACACACACACACACACACACACACACACACACACACACACACACACACACGTCAGGACTGTTTATGATATGAGGATTTAACCTCTGAAAGTCACAGGATGAACAGATATGTAAAATAAACAGTTCCCAATGCTTTCCTGCAGCAGCCCAGTCACACCCACAGACTGACAGCTCACTCTGTGTACTAGTCAGTATAAAATAAACAGTTCCCAATGCTTTCCTGCAGCAGCCCAGTCACACCCACAGACTGACAGCTCACTCTGTGTACTAGTCAGTATATAAAATAAACAGTTCCCAATGCTTTCCCTGCAGCAGCCCAGTCACACCCACAGACTGACAGCTCACTCTGTGTACTAGTCAGTATAAAATAAACAGTTCCCAATGCTTTCCTGCAGCAGCCCAGTCACACCCACAGACTGACAGCTCACTCTGTGTACTAGTCAGTATAAAATAAACAGTTCCCAATGCTTTCCTGCAGCAGCCCAGTCACACCCACAGACTGACAGCTCACTCTGTGTACTAGTCAGTATAAAATAAACAGTTCCCAATGCTTTCCCTGCAGCAGCCCAGTCACACCCACAGACTGACAGCTCACTCTGTGTACTAGTCAGTATAAAATAAACAGTTCCCAATGCTTTCCCTGCAGCAGCCCAGTCACACCCACAGACTGACAGCTCACTCTGTGTACTAGTCAGTATAAAATAAACAGTTCCCAATGCTTTCCCTGCAGCAGCCCAGTCACACCCACAGACTGACAGCTCACTCTGTGTACTAGTCAGTATAAAATAAACAGTTCCCAATGCTTTCCTGCAGCAGCCCAGTCACACCCACAGACTGACAGCTCACTCTGTGTACTAGTCAGTATAAAATAAACAGTTCCCAATGCTTTCCTGCAGCAGCCCAGTCACACCACAGACTGACAGCTCACTCTGTGTACTAGTCAGTATAAAATAAACAGTTCCCAATGCTTTCCTGCAGCAGCCCAGTCACACCCACAGACTGACAGCTCACTCTGTGTACTAGTCAGTATAAAATAAACAGTTCCCAATGCTTTCCTGCAGCAGCCCAGTCACACCCACAGACTGACAGCTCACTCTGTGTACTAGTCAGTATAAAATAAACAGTTCCCAATGCTTTCCCTGCAGCAGCCCAGTCACACCCACAGACTGACAGCTCACTCTGTGTACTAGTCAGTATAAAATAAACAGTTCCCAATGCTTTCCTGCAGCAGCCCAGTCACACCCACAGACTGACAGCTCACTCTGTGTACTAGTCAGTATAAAATAAACAGTTCCCAATGCTTTCCTGCAGCAGCCCAGTCACACCCACAGACTGACAGCTCACTCTGTGTACTAGTCAGTATAAAATAAACAGTTCCCAATGCTTTCCCTGCAGCAGCCCAGTCACACCCACAGACTGACAGCTCACTCTGTGTACTAGTCAGTATAAAATAAACAGTTCCCAATGCTTTCCCTGCAGCAGCCCAGTCACACCCACAGACTGACAGCTCACTCTGTGTACTAGTCAGTATAAAATAAACAGTTCCCAATGCTTTCCTGCAGCAGCCCAGTCACACCCACAGACTGACAGCTCACTCTGTGTACTAGTCAGTATAAAATAAACAGTTCCCAATGCTTTCCTGCAGCAGCCCAGTCACACCCACAGACTGACAGCTCACTCTGTGTACTAGTCAGTATAAAATAAACAGTTCCCAATGCTTTCCCTGCAGCAGCCCAGTCACACCCACAGACTGACAGCTCACTCTGTGTACTAGTCAGTATAAAATAAACAGTTCCCAATGCTTTCCCTGCAGCAGCCCAGTCACACCGACAGACTGACAGCTCACTCTGTGTACTAGTCAGTATAAAATAAACAGTTCCCAATGCTTTCCCTGCAGCAGCCCAGTCACACCCACAGACTGACAGCTCACTCTGTGTACTAGTCAGTATAAAATAAACAGTTCCCAATGCTTTCTCTGCAGCAGCCCAGTCACACCCACAGACTGACAGCTCACTCTGTGTACTAGTCAGTATAAAATAAACCGTTCCCAATGCTTTCCCTGCAGCAGCCCAGTCACACCGACAGACTGACAGCTCACTCTGTGTACTAGGCAGTAATTGCTGTGAATGATGCCTCCTCTACGTTCCGTCTAATGGCTCGTGTCGTTACAGAGAAGCTGTAGTGAAATGAACAAGACTTGATGTATTTCCTAGAGTTATGAATCAGATGGATGTATATCCTCCTCAGGCCCTCTTTGTAAAATAGCTTTATGTTTATGGAGGGAGAAGGAGCCCAGATGTTCCCAGTTGTTGGCTGTTTCTGTGATTGAATAGTTTGTTGATGATTAGATTGTTTACATTTTATATAGGAGTGTATTTTTTATTATGGGAGGTGAGGAGAATTTTCTCTCGGTGCCCAAGGAAAATATGTTGTAACTCTGTAGAATGATACGTATTTATTATCTTCCCTTTACTCAGATATACAGGGAATCAATTCCGTGTGTGTGTGTGTGTGTGTGTGTGTGTGTGTGTGTGTGTGTGTGTGTGTGTGTGTGTGTGTGTGTGTGTGTGTGTGTGTGTGTGTGTGTGTGTGTGTGTGTGTGTGTGTGTGTGTGTGTGTGTGTGTGTGTGTGTGTGTGTGTGTGTGTGTGTGTGTGTGTGTGTAATATACAGCAAATCCCACACCACTCTGTTCAATATCCAAGGTCATGGCACTGCTGGAATCTGTCATATAAACAGATAGTCTAGTCTGCCTGAATAAGCATCTCCTCAGTGTGTCATGGTGGATAGATGTACTATGGTCAGCATACATTTGCATATAGAGTTGTATTTCTCTATATATATATATATACCCCATATGTTTAGTTTCTATGTATTTTGTCATTGCCCTCGACTTGATTCCTTTGACCTGCAACCAAAGGAAATGCCACAGAGTCTCTGACATTCTGTCCCTGCGTTTTCTGAGTCTGTAGTCTGAGTCGTAGTCTGAGTCGTTGTCTGGGCCGTTGTCTGGGCCGTTGTCTGGGCCGTTGTCTGGGCCGTTGTCTGGGCCGTTGTCTGGGCCGTTGTCTGGGCCGTTGTCTGGGCCGTTGTCTGGGCCGCCGTCTAGTATAAAATAGAGAGCAGATATACCCATGTCAACCACAGATTGTTCTGAGAAAGCACCAAATGACATTTTTTTCACATTGCTGTGGGTAGACTGTGGAATAGCGCCAGTACAAGTGCATTAAAACATTATAGGGTGGGTTTGACAGTTGGTGTGGAGCTCTAAGGTCACGCTTTGCTATGTAGAATATGTACACAGTCTAGACTGTATTTTCTATATGTTCATACACCAGTCAGTGGTGTTTGTGTGTTGCTCCCCTCTTCCATTAGAGATGTTGTGCATGTTTAGTCTCCCTCTTTTTGTATTGTGTTTCGTTGTGATTATTCCAGCGTGATATTAGTGTGTTTTTGTGATTCCTTGTCATGCTGAGAGCTCTTTTTTTTTGTCACGTGGTTATTTTGTGTGTTTCTTCTGTTTTCTTTTTTGTTCTCCTTTATTTCGCTGTCCTTTCCTTTCTCTTCTTCTCTCTGTTCCTTTTGGATGCCCGCCATCCGTCCACCTCTTTCTCCTTCTCTCTCTCGCTGTCTTCTTCACCTCCCTTCACCTTCCATCCACCTGACCCCAACTCATCTCCCACCACTCCACCCTCAAAGATGTAGCCCTCCCCACCCCTCCTCCCCCCTCACTGACTCCTGACACTACTGACCATGTAACGCCAGGCTCCAGAGGTGTGGCTCACCCCACTGGCCCCACCCCTCCGCCCCCGTGACGTCGTGGCCTCGCTGGTCTCCACCCGCTTCATCAAGCTCACCTGGCGCCCTCCTGCTGAGCCCAACGGAGACGACCTCACCTACTCTGTCTACTTCAATCAGGAGGGTACCAACAGGTAGGGACCCTACACAGTACAGTATTACACACTACTCAGTGTATTATAGCAGGTAGGCCCTCTATTCAGTACAGTACATCATACACCCTGCTGAGGGCCCCTATAGCATGCACCCTGCTGAGGGCCCCTATAGCATACACACTACCCAGTGTATTATAGCAGGTAGGCCCTCTATTCAGTACAATACATCATACACCCTGCTGAGGGCCCCTATAGCATGCACCCTGCTGAGGGCCCCTATAGCATACACACTACCCAGTGTACAGGTAGACTCTTGCTATGTAATGGTGTGTAGTCTGTAAATACCTATGTAATGGTGTGTAGTCTGTAAATACACCACTGTCCACTCAGTAGAAATCAAGTGATGTAGTATTGCTTGCCTTCTTTTGATAGTGTGTACACTAACTGGGCTGTTCATATTGTGTACACTAACTGGGCTGTTGATAGTGTGTACACTAACTGGGGTGTTGATAGTGTGTACACTAACTGGGCTGTTGATAGTGTGTACACTAACCGGGCTGTTGATACTGGGCTGTTGTGTGTACACTAACTGGGCTGTTGATAGTGTGTACACTAACTGGGCTGTTGATAGTGTGTACACTAACCGGGCTGTTGATAGTGTGTACACTAACCGGGCTGTTGATAGTGTGTACACTAACCGGGCTGTTGATAGTGTGTACACTAACTGGGCTGTTGATAGTGTGTACACTAACCGGGCTGTTGATAGTGTGTACACTAACTGGGCTGTTGATAGTGTGTACACTAACTGGGCTGTTGATAGTGTGTACGCTAATCGGGCTGTTGATAGTGTGTACACTAACCGGGCTGTTGATAGTGTGTACACTAACTGGGCTGTTGATAGTGTGTACGCTAATCGGGCTGTTGATAGTGTGTACACTAATCGGGCTGTTGATAGTGTGTACACTAACTGGGCTGTTCATAGTGTGTACACTAACCGGGCTGTTGATAGTGTGTACACTAACCGGGCTGTTGATAGTGTGTACACTAACCGGGCTGTTGATAGTGTGTACACTAACCGGGCTGTTGATAGTGTGTACACTAACCGGGGTGTTGATAGTGTGTACACTAACCGGGCTGTTCATAGTGTGTACACTAACCGGGCTGTTGATAGTGTGTACACTAACCGGGCTGTTCATAGTGTGTACACTAACCGGGCTGTTGATGGTGTGTGTGCGTGTACACACTAACTGGGCTGTTGTTGCTGTGTGTGTGCGCTGTTCGCACTAACTGGGCTGTGTGTGTGTGTGTGTGTGTGTGTGTGTGTGTGTCTCAGGGAGCGTATCCTGAACACCAGTCGGCCAGGTGAGATGCAGGTCACCATTCAGAACCTGATGCCCGACTCCAAGTACAAGTTCCGGGTGGTGGCACACAACAAGAACGGCCTGGGAGAGAGCTCTGCCGTCCTCAAGGTGGCCACCCAGGGTGAAGGTAAGACACACACAGACAAACATGCTGTATACTCTACAAATAAACACTTACACAGGGATAAACATGAACCACCAACCAGACCACCCCACTGTCGCTCAGAGGACTTACAGTCCTCTCCTTTCTAGGCCGTAGAAACATCCTCTGTAGTGGTTGTTCATTTCCTTCTAGTTACTTACCTGTGTGTGTGAGAGAGGTGTGTGAGGTGTGTGTTTAAACATGACCGCCCATACTGTGGCTGAGGAAGAAGGGGTGTGTGTGTGTTTGTGAGCGAGATGTGTGTTTAAACATGGCCTCCCATACTGTGGCTGAGGAAGAAGGGTGTGTGTGTGTTTGTGAGAGAGGTGTGTGTTTAAACATGGCCTCCCATACTGTGGCTGAGGAAGAAGGGTGTGTGTGTATAGTGGGGTATGGTAGGTAGGCTGAATTAAAATGCATCCTCCTTCCTTCCAGTTCTCCAATCCGTAATACCTCCTCCGTCAAACATTGACACTGTATCCATTCACAGTGTATACCAGGGCTTTTTAGGATGTTGTGACTGGAGCGTTTTCCCCTCACAGCTCTACAGTAGACATGCTAAAGGCTTCCCCCTCTATGGCACAGTGGAGGTGAACACCCTTCTATTCATCTCTCCTTCTCTCTCCCTCACAGCTCAGCCTATTCATCTCTCCTTCTCTCTCCCTCACAGCTCAGCCTATTCATCTCTCCTTCTCTCTCCCTCATCACGGCTCAGCCTATCCATCTCTCCTTCTCTCTCCCTCACGGCTCAGCCTATTCATCTCTCCTTCTCTCTTCCTCATCACGGCTCAGCCTATTCATCTCTCCTTCTCTCTTCCTCATCACGGCTCAGCCTATCCATCTCTCCTTCTCTCTCCCTCACAGCTCAGCCTATTCATCTCTCCTTCTCTCTCCCTCACAGCTCAGCCTATTCATCTCTCCTTCTCTCTCCCTCATCACGGCTCAGCCTATCCATCTCTCCTTCTCTCTCCCTCACAGCTCAGCCTATTCATCTCTCCTTCTCTCTTCCTCATCACGGCTCAGCCTATTCATCTCTCCTTCTCTCTTCCTCATCACGGCTCAGCCTATCCATCTCTCCTTCTCTCTCCCACCATCACGGCTCAGCCTATTCATCTCTCCTTCTCTCTTCCTCATCACGGCTCAGCCTATCCATCTCTCCTTCTCTCTCCCACCATCACGGCTCAGCCTATCCATCTCTCCTTCTCTCTCCCACCATCACGGCTCAGCCTATTCATCTCTCCTTCTCTCTTCCTCATCACGGCTCAGCCTATCCATCTCTCCTCCTCTCTCCCTCACAGCTCAGCCTATTCATCTGTCCTCCTCTCTCCCTCTCAGCTCAGCCTATTCATCTCTCCTTCTCTCTTCCTCATCACGGCTCAGCCTATTCATCTCTCCTTCTCTCTTCCTCATCACGGCTCAGCCTATTCATCTCTCCTTCTCTCTCCCTCACGGCTCAGCCTATTCATCTCTCCTTCTCTCTCCCTCACGGCTCAGCCTACTCATCTCTCCTTCTCTCTCCCTCACGGCTCAGCCTATTCATCTCTCCTCCTCTCTCTCCCTCACGGCTCAGCCTATTCATCTCTCCTTCTCTCTCCCTCACGGCTCAGCCTATTCATCTCTCCTTCTCTCTCCCTCACGGCTCAGCCTATTCATCTCTCCTCCTCTCTCTCCCTCACGGCTCAGCCTATTCATCTCTCCTTCTTTCTCCCTCACGGCTCAGCCTATTCATCTCTCCTTCTCTCTCCCTCACGGCTCAGCCTATTCATCTCTCCTCCTCTCTCCCCCATCACGGCTCAGCCTATCCATCTCTCCTCCTCTCTCCCCCATCACGGCTCAGCCTATCCATCTCTCCTCCTCTCTCCCTTACGGCTCAGCCTATCCATCTCTCCTCCTCTCTCCCCCATCACGGCTCAGCCTATCCATCTCTCCTCCTCTCTCCCTTACGGCTCAGCCTATCCATCTCTCCTTCTCTCTCCCACCATCACGGCTCAGCCTATTCATCTCTCCTCCTCTCTCCCACCATCACGGCTCAGCCTATCCATCTCTCCTTCTCTCTCCCACCATCACGGCTCAGCCTATTCATCTCTCCTTCTCTCTCCCACCATCACGGCTCAGCCTATCCATCTCTCCTTCTCTCTCCCACCATCACGGCTCAGCCTATTCATCTCTCCTTCTCTCTCCCACCATCACGGCTCAGCCTATCCATCTCTCCTTCTCTCTCCCACCAATCACGGCTCAGCCTATTCATCTCTCCTTCTCTCTTCCTCATCACGGCTCAGCCTATTCATCGCTCCTTCTTTCTCCCTCACGGCTCAGCCTATTCATCTCTCCTTCTTTCTCCCTCACGGCTCAGCCTATTCATCTCTCCTTCTTTCTCCCTCACAGCTCAGCCTATTCATCTCTCCTTCTCTCTCCCTCACAGCTCAGCCTATTCATCTCTCCTTCTTCTCCCTCACAGCTCAGCCTATTCATCTCTCCTTCTCTCTCCCTCATCACGGCTCAGCCTATTCATCTCTCCTTCTCTCTCCCTCGTCACGGCTCAGCCTATTCATCTCTCCTTCTCTCTCCCTCACAGCTCAGCCTATTCATCTCTCCTTCTCTCTCCCTCGACACGGCTCAGCCTATTCATCTCTCCTTCTCTCTCCCTCGTCACGGCTCAGCCTATTCATCTGTCCTCCTCTCTCCCTCTCAGCTCAGCCTATTCATCTCTCCTTCTCTCTCCCTCGTCACGGCTCAGCCTATTCATCTCTCCTTCTCTCTCCCTCACAGCTCAGCCTATTCATCTCTCCTTCTCTCTCCCACCATCACGGCTCGGCTGTTGCCCAATTTCTGGGTCAGTCTCTGCCTCTCTACCTGTGTCCTTTGCACCTGGCACTCCATAATGTGTGCCGGCAGGGGCCTAACTACCCGTGGGGATAGCAAAGGGGGCAGCCAGTGCCAGGGACAAATTTGTCTTTCTGTCTGACAGCATCTCTTCTAGGTTATAAATAAAGGTTTAAACTGTTGACCTGATTCCAAGTACCCGACCTGGACCGACCACACTGCATCCCTCACTGTATATATCTTACAGACACCTACTATATATACTGACAAATGAGAGCCTCCGTGTACTGCCAGGCATATCTGCAGCTAACGCACAGCAAAGGTACATGTTCCTTTCCCTTAGAGAAGAATTGGGGTATTTGTCAGTGAAACTGGGGTCTCAAGTATTTTCCATGTTTGATGGACAAAGGCGTAGTTTGTATTACATGTAGAATCAACATGGTCTGTCTGTTAAAACACTGCTATAGGTTCCTTGTGTGTGAATATACAGTGTATTTTGATTTGTTTTGGTTACTACATGAATCCATATGTGTTATTTAATCGTTTTTAGGTCTTCACTATTATTCTACAATGTAGAAAATAGTTTTATAAAATAAAGAAAAACCCTGGAACGAGTAGGTGTGTCCAGACGTTTGACTGGTGCTGTATATACACTCCCATTCAACAGTTTGGGGTCACTTAGAAATGTCCTTGTTTTTGAAAGAACATTTTTTAAAATGGTCTATTAAAATGACATCAAGTTGATCATAAGTACAGTGTAGACATTGTTAATGTTGTAAACGATTATTATAGCTGGAAACGGCAGATTTTTTAAAATGGGAATATCTACATAGGCATACAGAGGCCCGTTATCAGCAACCGTCACTCCTGTGTTCCAATGACACGTTGTGTTAGCTAATCTAAGTTTATGATTTTAAAAGGCTCATTGAGCATTAGAAACCTCTTTTGCAATTATGTTACCACAGCTGAAAACTTGTTCTGATTAAAGAACAATAAAACTGGCCTTCTTTCGACTAGTTGAGTATCTGGAGCATCAGCATTTGTGGGGCCGATTACAGCTTCAAAATGGCTAGAAACAAAGACCTTTCTTCTGAAACAGAACATTAACAATGTCTACACTGTATTTCTGATCAATTTGATGTTATTTTAATGGACAAAACATTTGATTTTCTTTCAGTAGTGTACATGCATACACACAGCATCCTAAACACCACAGAAGTTCTCTCTTGAGGACCAGGTATGGTTAATGAGGCATTACATTTGCCACACAGCTCAGTTTCTCAGACCCTATCGTTATCCGTCTAGAGACTACATCCTCTAGTAGATGTGTGGCTCTCAGCACCTGCTACCACAGTCTTGTGTTAAACAGCTACGCCGGTCGGCACCAGAGCCGTTAATTGAATGTAATGACTCACGTCCCTGCAGAGCAAACAACAATGGAAACACCCCTCTCCTTCCTCAACCACTTGGTTTAGTCCCAGCCGCTCTCTCTCGGCTAACCAATTCCAATTAACTTAATACTTCAAATAAATTCCTCTGTAAACCAAGCATGACCTTGTCTGTCCCCGCTCCCCCCTCTCACCTACTGGAATACCATGCTAGAGGGATTGGTGGGATGATGTGGGGAAATGACCACAGCATGTGTGTCAGGCTTTGCGGTTTAAGAAAAACGGGGACATTCCAAAATGGCTGTCTTTCAAATTGGGAACGAATTGTCTCCAAGTGATTGAATGAGAGTGTGGTTTTGTGCAAGTGTGGTTTTATGATGTGGCTTACATATGAAAAAAAAAATACAAATATTGAGATTTGGGGGGGGGGAATGCCTTCCTGTGTATTTTTATTTTGGGATTCATACTAAGTGTCCGCTGTATCCTTTGGTGTTTCCAGTGCAAGTTCCTGGCCCCGCCCCCAACCTGCAGGCTGTGTCGACCACACCCACCTCCGTCACCCTCAGTTGGGACACGCCCCTCACTGGTAACGGAGACGTCCTCACCTACAAGGTCTACTATATGGAGAAGGGTCTGGACCTGGAACAGGTAAGACCCAGTGTGATGGGTGGGGGAGTTAGATGGCCCTATATGTTGAAATAGTGATCCATCATATTCTATGAGAGAGATTAGTCTTGTGATGATATAACAACAAGATTGCAAACAAGCAAAACAGAACAGCGAAATGAACCGTTGCTTTTCCCGGCTTAGCATCAGCACCATATAGCCCATTGAAGTGTCCCAGCTCGGTCACAGCCCAGTAGACTGCCTTTAAACTCCTGTTCCCCTGAAGTTCCAAAGCCTCTGCTCTATTCCCACTCTATCAGATAGCTGGCAGCACCACCCTCCCCATTCCCCAGTCTCCCAGCAGGCCACAGTGCAGCACAGCCTCCTGAGTCATCCAGCCCTGCCAGCCCAACCAGCCAGGCGTTAAAGAGCCTTTAATATGATAATGGATGAAATGTCAGCCAGCACAACGAGTAATGATGCTGTTGCTGCTGCCGTCCCTCGCTCCCTAGAGGAGAGAGAGGGAGATTCTGACAGGAAGAGAAGAGGCTTATCTGACTATCTCTTTATCTGAAAAGAGAGGAACAAAGGTTGAATCCAGAGAACAGGGTAGCTAACGGGGTGTTGGAGTGGATGAATTATTGAGGCAGGGACGGGGAAGGCTTCGGGAAGTGGCATGTCTACAGGGAGGAAGCTGTCACAATGGCGCGCCTGACTTCAGTTGAACAGTTAGGCACTGTGGTTTTACTACCCAGGGACAAAGATTAGGGCAGTACCCAAATAGAAGGGGATTTTTCAAATAAGTAGCTAGTTTTCCATCCAATTGACAACAGATTTTTATGCAAAAAAAATTTACAAAATCTGCATCAAAACAATATGCGCATTTTCCCACCAGATAACTGTTTCCATCAGACTGTTTCCATCAAATTGACTTGTTGCGGATAAAAGGCTGTGCGTGATGACGTAGTGCCCATAAAATAACTTTTGCGTTTAAACTCCCATGTACAGAAGAAGAAAAAAGTGAAGTGTTTCTATCGCATTTCCAACAACTGATGGTTTTGTCACACAAGATGTATATAGTGAATGTGCCAACTCTGGTTGTGACATGTGCACTATAGACAACAGCTCGCAGATACAATGTGTGTTTAGCCTACATTTGTGGCCAAAAGTTTTGAGAATGACAAATATTAATTTCCACAAAGTTTGCTGCTTCAGTGTCTAGATATTTTTGTTAGATGTTACTATGGATACTGAAGTATAATTACAAGCATTTCATACGTGTCAAAGGCTTTTATTGACAATGACATGAAGTTGATGCAAGAGTCAATATTTGAGGTGTTGATCCTTCTTTTTCAAGACCTCTGCAATCTGCCCTGGCATGCTGTCAATTAACTTCTGGGCTACATCCTGACTGATGGCAGCCCATTCTTGCATGATCAATGCTTGGAGTTTGTCAAAATTTGTGGGTTTTTGTTTGACCACCTGCCTTTTTAGGATTGACCACAAGTTCTCAATGGGATTAAGGTCTGGGCAGTTTACTGGCCATTGACTCAAAATATCGATGTTTTGTTCCCCCGAACCACTTAGTTATCACTTTTGCCTTATGGCAAGGTGCTCCATCATGCTGGAAAGGGCATTGTTTGTCACAAAACTGTTGCTCTCTGAGGATGTGTTGGTACCATTCTTTATTCATGGCTGTGTTCTTAGGCAAAACTGTGAGTGAGCCCACTCCCTTGGCTGAGAAGCAACCCCCACACATGAATGGTCTCAGGATGCTTTACTGTTGGCATGACACAGGACTGATGGTAGCGCTCAGCTTGTCTTCTCCGGACAAGCTTTTTCCCGGATGCCGCAAACAATTGGGAAGGGGATTCATCAGAGAAAATAACTTTACCCCAGTCTGTCCCTGAAGTGGCTTCTTTGCTGCCCTTCTTGACACCAGGCCATTCTCCAAAAGTCTTCGCCTCACTGTGCATGCAGATGCACTCGCACCGGCCTGCTGCCATTCCTGAGCAAGGTCTGTACTGGTGGTGCCCCGATCCCGCAGCTGAATCAACTTTAGGAGACGGTCCTGGCGCTTGCTGGACTTTCTTTGGCGCCCTGAAGCCTTCTTCACAACAATTGAACCATTCTCCTTGAAGTTCTTGATGACCTGATAAATGGTTGATTTAGGTGCAATCTTACTGGCAGCAATATCCTTGCCTGTGAAGCCCCTTTTGTGCAAAGCAATGATGACTGCATGCGTTTCCTTGCAGGTAACCATTGTTGACAGAGGAAGAATAATGATTCCAAGCACCATCCTCCTTTTGAAGCTTCCAGTCTGTTATTCGAACTCAATCAGCGTGACAGAGTAATCTCCAGCCTTGTCCTCATCAACACTCACACCTGTGTTAACGAGAGAATCACTGACATGTCAGCTGGTCCTTTTGTGGCAGGGCTGAAATGCAGTGGAAATGTTTTGGGGGGATTTAGTTCATTTTCATGACAGAGGGACTTTGCAATTAATTGCTATTCATCTGGTCACTCTTCATGACATTCTGGAATATATGCAAATTGCCATCATACAAACTGAGGCAGCAGACTTTGACAAATATTCATTTTCACATCCTCAAAACTTTTGGCCACGACTGTACATGATAAGATTATTATTGACAAAAAGAGCAAGATTATTTTTATCATCATGTCATCAGAATAAGACCCGTGATATTGATTGGAAAGGAGCATCAAGCTCGTCACTGGGCGCTTTCACCACCCTGTGAAGTTCATCATAAAAGAAAAGATTAAGAACAGACAGAGGGAGAGTTCCTCTGTCCAGTGTCTGTGTTCTTTTGCCCATTTTAGTATTTTATTTTTATTGGCCATTCTGAGAGATGGCTTTTTCTTTACAACTCTGCCTAGGAGGCCAGCATCCCGGAGTCGCCTCCTCACTGTTGATGTTGAGACTGGTGTTTTGCGGATTCTATTTAATGAAGCTGCCTGTTGAGGACTTGTGAGGAGTCTGTTTCTCAAACTAGAGACACTAATGTACTTGACCTCTTGCTCAGTTGTGCACCGGTTCCTCCCACTCTTTCTATTCTGGTTAGAGCCAGTTTGCCCTGTTCTGTGAAGGGAGTAGTACACAGCGTTGTATGAGATCTTCAGTTTCTTGGCAATTTCTCACATGGAAGAGCCTTCATTTCTCAGAACAAAAATAGACTGATGAGTTTTAGAAGCAAGTCCTTTGTTTCTGGACATTTTGAGCCTGTAATCGAACCCACAAATGCTGATGCTCCAGATACTCAACTAGTCTAAAGATGGCCAGTTTTATTGCTTCTTTAATCAGTACAAGTTTTCAGCTGTGCTAACATAATTTCAAATGATCAATTAGCCTTTTAAAAATGATAAACTTGGATTAGCTAACTCAACCTGCAATTGGAACACAGGAGTTTCTGATAATGGACCTCTGTAGACCTAATGTAGATATTTCCAGCTACAATAGTCATTTACAACATTAACAATGTCTACACTAAGGATGCACGATATATCAGTGAACACATCGTAATCAGCCAATATTCGCAAAAAATGCCAACACCAGTATCGGCCGATGTCTTGTTTTAACGCCTGATGTACAAAACTGATGTCAAAGCTGACGTGCATACCTATATAATGAAGGTACATGACGTAATGGCGCCATGTAAAATGTTGCGCTATAAGTTCAACACAGCATTCCTAACCTAGCCCACAATGTCTGCTGTGTGGATCGAGCAGTCAACAAGTCATTTTAAAAAGTACAAACATTTCAGTGAGACAACTCAAAGGGGAAATCCATTAAAGCCAAGATAATGAAATTCATTGCCCTTGACAATCAAACGTTCTCTGTCGTGTGTGATGTTGGCTTTTGCCGACTGGTCGAACACCGGTACAAACTACCAAGTGCGCAATTTTTCAGATGTTGCCCTACCGGAGTTACACTGTAATAGCGTCACTATTAGCTTCACGACATACGTACTATGGAAAGTCGTTTGGGTCTTTTTTGCGTGTCAAAAAAGATGATACAGTAGCACTGTCAAAGCTGTACAAAAAAGTCTGCAAACATCTGCCACGAACGATGTGTTTACCATACCGCATTAGTAATAAAGCATCATTTGTTCGACCAACTTCTGGGGTAGCTAGCTTTAGCTTGGTACCTAGCTAGCACCAATACAACCAGCCGAAAAACTGCAGTCATTTTCATTATTCTTAGCAATGATTCCTTGTGAGTAAGTATTCGCTAGGTTGCCACTTGTTGTTCGCCTATTGAAATTGAACTTCAGTTCATGAAAATAAATAGCTAGCCAGCTACTTAACCCTGTTTCCCAAAGCTAAAGTTATAAGCAGCCAGCTAGCTTCATCTGGCTAGTGAGGCTCGACCTGACCAGGTTATGTGTGTGAAGCTAGCCACAATAAGGATTAGGCACAATAGTGGAATTTGCGGTTTGCCTTCAAAATAAAAGTATGCCATTGACAGTGATGCAAATTAATACAAATTGTAGAATTATGCCATACTTTTATTTTGAAGGCTAATCGCAAAGTCCATTATTGTGGCTAATCCTTATTGTGGCTAGCTTCACATGATGGGTCCGACCACCATTAATGAAATAAGAACTCTCTTATGAATTAGGGTTATTTAGATGTTAGCTAGCTAACTATAGCTACTGAAAAGATTGTCATGTTATTTATTATTTATTATTAAACGACTGAACAAATTAACAACAAAACAGCACAGCAAGTAAGTGAAAAATGGGTTTTGATTATGTTTTACTGGTAATGGGACATGCATAAATGCCAACAAAATAACTTTAAATTTTTTGTGTGTGTGTAACCTTTATTTAACTCGGCAAGTCAGTTAAGAACATATTCTTATTTACAATGACGGCCCGGATGATGCTGGGCCAATTGTACGCTGCCCGATAGGACTCCCAATCACAGCCTGATGTGATACACCCTGGATTCGAACCAGGGACTGTAGTGACGCCTCTTGCACTGAGATGCAGTGCCTTGGACCGCTCCGTCCATGTGTGTTAACTATTTAACTGTACTAGAATGCTTATCGGTATTGTGGTTTTTGGCAAGGAAAATATCAGTATCGGTATCGGCCAAAAATGTCATATCGGTTGCATCACTAGTCGACACTGTATTTCTGATCAATTTGATGTGATTTTGATGGACAAAACAAGGACATTTCTAAGTGACCCCAAACTTTTGAACGGTAGTGTAGGTGTCAGAAGGGAGGAACCAGAAAAGTAGTTGTCATCCGCATGGCAATGATGGGAGAGACCATGTGAAGATATGACGGAGCCGAGTGACTTGGTGTTTCAACCAGCATTTCTTGCATAATTCATTTTACCGACACAAAAAGATCTCACCTTGTCTAGCGTATTTTGTTTTCTGGACATTTTGGAAAGTTTGACGACAAATTAGCACTTTCCACCAGGGCTGTCGTGACTTTTTGTATCCAACATGTACTGTCCTGCATGAAAAGGTGGATAGAGATCTGGTTAGTGTCACTATACAGTATACAAAAGGGCTGAAATGAAAATTGGCTTATTTTTAGATATGGTGGGTGAGTGTGTTTATGCGGGTGCAGGGGTTATATGTGGGTATATATGTGTGTGTGTGTGTGGCAGTAGCGGTGGTGGTGCAGCAGTAGCGGTGATGCAGCAGTGGTGATGGCGGTGATGATTAGTAGTGGTGGTGATGGTAGTAGAAGTGGTGGTAGTAGTGATACTGGAAGTAATGATAGTAGTAGTAGTGATGGTAGTAATAATGACAGTGGTGGTGACAGTAATACTGGTGGTGGTGTTAGTGGTGATCGTAGTAGTGGTGATCGTAGTAGTGGTGATCGTAGTAGTGGTGACCGTAGTAGTGGTGACCGTAATAGTGGTGGGGATAGTAGTAGAGGTGGTGATAGTAGTAGTAGAGGTGGTGATAGTAGTAGTAGAGGTGGTGATAGTAGTAGTAGAGGTGGTGATAGTAGTAGTAGTGGTGGTGATGGTAGTAGTAGTGGTGGTGATGGTAGTATTAGTGGTGGTGGTGGGGGTGGTGGTAGTAGTGGTGGGGATGGTAGTGGTGATGATGGTAGTAGTGGTGGTGATGATGGTAGTAGTAGTGGTGGTGGTGATGATGGTAGTAGTAGTGGTGGTGATGGTAGTAGTAGTAGTGGTGGTCGTGGGGATAGTAGTAGTGGAGATAGTAGTAGTGGGGATGATGGTAGTGGTGGTGATAGTAGTAGTAGTGGTGGTGATAGTAGTAGTAGTGGTGGTGATAGTAGTAGTGGTGGGGATGGTAGTGGTGGGGATGGTAGTGGTGGTGGGGATGGTAGTGGTAGTAGTGGTGGTGATGATGGTAGTAGTGGTGGTGATGATAGTAGTAGTAGTGGTGATGATAGTAGTAGTAGTGGTGGTCGTGGGGATGGTAGTAGTAGTGGGGATAGTAGTAGTGGGGATGATGGTAGTGGTGGTGATGGTAGTAGTGGTGGGGATGGTGGTAGTAGTGGTGGGGATGGTGGTAGTAGTGGTGGGGATGGTGGTAGGGATGGTGGTAGTAGTGGTGGGGATGGTGGTAGGGATGGTAGTAGTAGTGGTGGTGATAGTAGTGGTAGTAGTAGTAGTGGTTGTAGTGATGCTGGTAGTAATGATAGTAGTAGTGGTAGTAGTGATGGTAGTAATAATGATAGTGGTGGTGGTGGTGGTGGTAGTGGTAGTAGTGGTAGTGATAGTAGTCGTGGTGGTGGTGATAGTAGTAGTGGTAGTTGTGATAGTGGTGGTGGTAGTATTATTGATAGTAGTAGTAGTGGTGGTGGTGGTGGTGGTGGTGATAGTAGTAGTACTGGTGGTGATAGTGGTAGTTGTGACAGTAGTGGTAGTAGTAGTGGTGGTGGTGGTGGTGATAGTAGTAGTACTGGTGGGGATAGTGGTAGTAGTGGTGGTGGTGATGATAGTAACAGTGGTGGTGGTAGTAGTATTGGTGGCAATAGTAGTGGTGGTAGTGGTGGTAGTGGTGGTAGTAGCGGTGGTGATAGTGATAGTGGTGGTAGTAGTAGTAGTGGTGATAGTGATAGTGGTGGTAGTAGTAGTAGTGGTGATAGTAATAGTGGTAATGGTGATAGTAGTAGTAGCGGTGGTGATAGTAGTAGTAGTAGTAATAGCGGTGGCAATAGTAGTAGCGGTGATAGTAGTGGTAATGGTGGTGGTAGTAGTAGCAATGGTGGTGGTAGTAGTAGCAATGGTGGCGGTGCTAGTAGTGGTGATAGTAATAGTGGTGGTAGTAATAGTAGTGATGGCGGTGGTGATCATAGTAGTGGCGTTGATAGTAGTAGTGGTAGTTGGTGGTAGTAGCGGTGGCGATAGTAGTGGTGATGGTGGTGGTAGTAGCGGTGGCGGTAGTAGTGGTGATGGTGGTGGTAGTAGCGGTGGCGGTAGTAGTGGTGATGGTGGTGGTAGTAGCAGTGGCGATAGTAGTAGTAGTGATGGTGGTAGTAGTAGTAGTAGTGGTGATAGTAGTTGTGGTGGTGGTAATACTAGTGGTGGTGGTAGTAGTAGTAACGGTGGGAGTGGTGGTGGTGATAGTAGTAGTTGTGGTGGTAGTGGTAATAG
This sequence comes from Oncorhynchus gorbuscha, assembly GCF_021184085.1. NCBI lineage: Eukaryota > Metazoa > Chordata > Actinopteri > Salmoniformes > Salmonidae > Oncorhynchus > Oncorhynchus gorbuscha. The sequence continues at coordinate 106,562 of NW_025746316.1, forward strand.
TGGTGGTAGTGGTAGTTGTGATAGTAGTAGTAGTTGTAGTAGTAGTAACGGTGGTAGTATTAGTGGGAGCAGCGGTGGTGATAGCAGTAGTGGTGGTGGTGATAGTAGTAGTAGTAGCGGTGGTGATAGTAGTAGTGGTGGTTGTAATGGTGGTAGTGGTGATGGTGGTAGTAGTAGTAGCGGTGGTGGTGATAGTGATAGTGGTGGTAATGGTGGTGGTGATAGTAATAGTAGTAGTGGTGGTAGTGGTAGTGATAGTGGTGGTAATGGTAGTGGTGATGGTGGTAGTAGTAGTACAAAACAAGGAGAAGTACAAAATAAATCTACAGAAGCACATACTTAACTTTGTGTGTACCACCTCTCTTCTCAACCTCTCAGGACATAGACGCTGGAGCTCTGTCCTACACCTTGATGGGTCTGAAGAAGTTCACAGAGTACAGCATTCGAGTGGTGGCCTTCAACAAGCACGGTCCGGGAGTGTCCACAGGAGACATCACCGTCACCACCCTGTCTGATGGTAAGCAGGGGACAGATGAAGGAGCGGAACTCTTCCTCTCTCATAGGAGAAATGGGTAGATCACAACGGGTAGTCTTCTTTCTGAAGAGGAAGATGTTAAAGACCTGGTGTGTTGACGTGATCTCTCTTGAGTTCTAAAGAGTAAAACACCTTGTTTTTACCCCTACAGTCCCCAGTGCCCCTCCTCAAAACCTCACTGTGGAAGTTCACAACTCAAAGGTAAGCACAAGTCAGCCACTTCTCTTTAGCACGCAGACACTCTCCCTACCTCTCAGGTGATGTGATAGCTGTGGGCCGAACCCTGTTTTCCATGCCATTAGCTCTTGTCAGTGGGCTCAGCTCACACTCAGACTGCTAGCGTTGTGCTTGAAACCTGTATCGACCCACCCAGTAAGCGGCTGGAGACTGTGCCTGTCTGAAGGCTTTCGTCTCTCTCTCTCTATCACAACTCCTAGAGGCTCACACATCTAGAGGCTCATCTCACACAGGAAGGCTTTCTATCCAGCTCACTTGTGTCCGTTTGTGAATGAGCCAGGAGTCAGGACATCTTGCGGCTTGGTGTATTTAGTACCACTATAGAGATGGGCGGGGTGTATTTAGTACCAATATAGAGATGGGGGTGTATTTAGTACCACTATAGAGATGGGCGGGGTGTATTTAGTACCACTATAGAGATGGGCGGGTGTATTTAGTACCACTATAGAGATGGGCGTGTATTTAGTACCACTATAGAGATGGGGGTGTATTTAGTAACACTATAGAGATGGGCGGGGTGTATTTAGTACCACTATAGAGATGGGCGGGTGTATTTAGTACCACTATAGAGATGGGCGGGTGTATTTAGTACCACTATAGAGATGGGGGTGTATTTAGTACCACTATAGAGATGGGGGTGTATTGAGTACCACTATAGAGATGGGGGTGTATTTAGTACCATCATTTACATTTAAGTCATTTAGCAGACGGAGATGGGGGGTGTATTTAGTACCACTATAGAGATGGGGGTGTATTGAGTACCACTATAGAGATGGGGGTGTATTTAGTACCACTATAGAGATGGGGGATGTATTTAGTACCACTATAGAGATGGGGGGTGTATTTAGTACCACTATAGAGATGGGGGTGTATTTAGTACCACTATAGAGATGGGTGGGGTGTATTTAGTACCACTATAGAGATGGGTGGGGTGTATTTAGTACCACTATAGAGATGGGTGGGGTGTATTTAGTACCACTATAGAGATGGGTGGGGTGTATTTAGTACCACTATAGAGATGGGTGGGGTGTATTTAGTACCACTATAGAGATGGGTGGGGTGTATTTAGTACCACTATAGAGATGGGTGGGGTGTATTTAGTACCTCTATAGAGATGGGGGTGTATTTAGTACCACTATAGAGATGGGGGGTGTATTTAGTACCACTGTAGAGATGGATGGGGGGGGGGGGGTGTATTTAGTACCACTATAGAGATGGGGGTGTATTTAGTACCACTATAGAGATGGGTGGGGTGTATTTAGTACCACTATAGAGATGGGTGGGGTGTATTTAGTACCACTATAGAGATGGGGGTGTATTTAGTACCACTATAGAGATGGGGGTGTATTTAGTACCACTATAGAGATGGGGGTGTATTTAGTACCACTATAGAGATGGGCGGGGTGTATTTAGTACCACTATAGAGATGGGGGTGTATTTAGTACCACTATAGAGATGGGGGTGTATTTAGTACCACTATAGAGATGGGGGTGTATTTAGTACCACTATAGAGATGGGGGTGTATTTAGTACCACTATAGAGATGGGGGTGTATTTAGTACCACTATAGAGATGGGGGTGTATTTAGTACCACTATAGAGATGGGGGGGTGTATTTAGTACCACTATAGAGATGGGGGGGTGTATTTAGTACCACTATAGAGATGGGGGGTGTATTTAGTACCACTATAGAGATGGGGGTGTATTTAGTACCACTATAGAGATGGGGGTGTATTTAGTACCACTATAGAGATGGGGGTGTATTTAGTACCACTATAGAGATGGGGGTGTATTTAGTACCACTATAGAGATGGGGGTGTATTTAGTACCACTATAGAGATGGGGGGTGTATTTAGTACCACTATAGAGATGGGGGTGTATTTAGTACCACTATAGAGATGGGGGTGTATTTAGTACCACTATAGAGATGGGGGTGTATTTAGTACCACTATAGAGATGGGGTGTATTTAGTACCACTATAGAGATGGGGTGTATTTAGTACCACTATAGAGATGGGGTGTATTTAGTACCACTATAGAGATGGGGGTGTATTTAGTACCACTATAGAGATGGGGGTGTATTTAGTACCACTATAGAGATGGGGGTGTATTTAGTACCACTATAGAGATGGGGGTGTATTTAGTACCACTATAGAGATGGGGGGTGTATTTAGTACCACTATAGAGATGGGGGTGTATTTAGCACCACTATAGAGATGGGGGGTGTATTTAGTACCACTATAGAGATGGGGGTGTATTTAGTACCACTATAGAGATGGGGTGTATTTAGTACCACTATAGAGATGGGTGGGGTGTATTTAGTACCACTATAGAGATGGGGGGTGTATTTAGTACCACTATAGAGATGGGGGTGTATTTAGTACCACTATAGAGATGGGGGTGTATTTAGTACCACTATAGAGATGGGGGTGTATTTAGTACCACTATAGAGATGGGGGTGTATTTAGTACCACTATAGAGATGGGGGTGTATTTAGTACCACTATAGAGATGGGGGTGTATTTAGTACCACTATAGAGATGGGGGTGTATTTAGTACCACTATAGAGATGGGGAGTGTATTTAGTACCACTATAGAGATGGGGGGTGTATTTAGTACCACTATAGAGATGGGGGTGTATTTAGTACCACTATAGAGATGGGGGTGTATTTAGTACCACTATAGAGATGGGGGTGTATTTAGTACCACTATAGAGATGGGGGTGTATTTAGTACCACTATAGAGATGGGGTGTATTTAGTACCACTATAGAGATGGGGGTGTATTTAGTACCACTATAGAGATGGGGGTGTATTTAGTACCACTATAGAGATGGGGGTGTATTTAGTACCACTATAGAGATGGGGGTGTATTTAGTACCACTATAGAGATGGGGGTGTATTTAGTACCACTATAGAGATGGGGGTGTATTTAGTACCACTATAGAGATGGGGGTGTATTTAGTACCACTATAGAGATGGGGGTGTATTTAGTACCACTATAGAGATGGGGGTGTATTTAGTACCACTATAGAGATGGGGGTGTATTTAGTACCACTATAGAGATGGGGGTGTATTTAGTACCACTATAGAGATGGGGGTGTATTTAGTACCACTATAGAGATGGGGGTGTATTTAGTACCACTATAGAGATGGGGGTGTATTTAGTACCACTATAGAGATGGGGGTGTATTTAGTACCACTATAGAGATGGGGGTGTATTTAGTACCACTATAGAGATGGGGGTGTATTTAGTACCACTATAGAGATGGGGGTGTATTTAGTACCACTATAGAGATGGGGGTGTATTTAGTACCACTAGAGATGGGGTGTATTTAGTACCACTATAGAGGGGGGGTGTATTTAGTACCACTATAGAGATGGGGTGTATTTAGTACCACTATAGAGATGGGGGGTGTATTTAGTACCACTATAGAGATGGGGGTGTATTTAGTACCACTATAGAGATGGGGGTGTATTTAGTACCACTATAGAGATGGGGGTGTATTTAGTACCACTATAGAGATGGGGGTGTATTTAGTACCACTATAGAGATGGGGGTGTATTTAGTACCACTATAGAGATGGGGGTGTATTTAGTACCACTATAGAGATGGGGGTGTATTTAGTACCACTATAGAGATGGGTGGGGTGTATTTAGTACCACTATAGAGATGGGTGGGGTGTATTTAGTACCACTATAGAGATGGGGGTGTATTTAGTACCACTATAGAGATGGGTGTGTATTTAGCACCACTATAGTAGCACGTATTTAGAAATGGATTCAGTCTGACTTGCATCTAGAACTGGTTTGTGATCTTATTTGTTCTGTTTACTGGTCAATCAGATCAGGTTTTACTTTGTTCTTCCTTTGTCAGACTTGTCCTGTATGTTACCGTTTGATACCAGTAATGAATGGCCTTATATGGATGAATATCATTATAAAATACATTTCTAATTAGATTAAGACACAAAATGCAATTTCTCATTTTAATTGTTTAATTTGCTCTGTCCTGTGGGCCGTGTCAGTCAGTCAGGCCTGAGGGTTGAAAACTAACATACAAGGGGAAGTGTAGTCTCAACATGTGAACCACAACCCCCCCCTCAATTTAACTTGTATTTTAGAGAAGGGGGGGAAGGGGTGAGGGGAAAGCATGTAGCTGAAATAAGAACGCACTATAAGAAAATGGAAATGAACTAATTGAACACACTTAGCACAGATTTAATTAGTGCTGTTCCCCCAACTCACGGATGTGTGTTAATGTTGGCGTGCATGTGTGTTTTTGTGTGTGTGTGTGTGAGCGACAGTGGGGTTGTGTTAATTAACTCCTCTCTCACGCTGAGTTCCCCCACCCGTCCCTTCACACACACACACCCAGTCTACAGTATCTCTCCTCCCTCCTTCCACACCATCCCACAGTGCACTGCAGGGCCTGCAGCTAAGGACCTGAATCCATCACTCTCTCTCTCGCTGGGAGCCACTCCTCTCACCAGGGCTCCTCTCACCAGGGCTCCTCTCACCAGGGCTCCTCTCACCAGGGCTCCTCTCACCAGGGCTCCTCTCACCAGGGCTCCTCTCACCAGGGCTCCTCTCACCAGGGCTCCTCTCACCAGGGCTCCTCTCCTCCACTCTTTATTTATTATGAATGTCTTTATTTCCTCCTTTCGCCAACAGACAGCCTGTTCTCTTCTCCTTCACCACTACATTACCCTCTAACATCAGTCTGCTTTACGACTGGTGCAAGGCTTTGTGAGGCTGGTATAAGACTGGCATAAGGCTTTGTGAGGCTGGTATAAGAGTGGTGCAAGGCTTTGTGAGGCCGGTATAAGACTGGTGCAAGGCTTTGTGAGGCTGGTATAAGAGTGGTGCAAGGCTTTGTGAGGCTGGTATAAGAGTGGTGCAAGGCTTTGTGAGGCCGGTATAAGAGTGGTGCAAGGCTTTGTGAGGCTGGTATAAGACTGGCATAAGGCTTTGTGAGGCTGGTATAAGAGTGGTGCAAGGCTTTGTGAGGCCGGTATAAGACTGGTGCAAGGCTTTGTGAGGCTGGTATAAGACTGGTGCAAGGCTTTGTGAGGCCGGTATAAGACTGGTGCAAGGCTTTGTGAGTCTGGTATAAGACTGGTGTAAGGCTTTGTGAGGCCGGTATAAGACTGGTGCAAGGCTTTGTGAGGCCGGTGTAGGGCTTTGTGAGGCCGGTATAAGACTGGTGTAAGGCTTTGTGAGGCCGGTATAAGACTGGTGCAAGGCTTTGTGAGGCTGGTATAAGACTGGTGAAAGGCTTTGTGAGGCTGGTATAAGACTGGTATAAGACTGGTGTGAGGCTGGTATAAGACTGGTGTGAGGCTGGTATAAGACTGGTGTAAGGCTTTGTGAGGCTGGTATAAGACTGGTGTAAGGCTTTGTGAGGCCGGTGTAATGTCGCCTTCTGACCTTGGTCAGGTTAGCCCTGTGACGTCAATGTCACAGCGAGTGGTGTTACTGTGTATTGCCATAACCACCCACTCATTGCCCTGGTGTGATTTTATCTGCAAAGTCCTGTGGTTGTCATTCCACCTCTAAAGTCAATGGTGGCAGCTAGAGATTATTCAGTATTGTCCTTGGGTTGGGCTCGAATCCATTGCAATTCAGGAAGTGAAATGAAATTTGTGAATGGAAAAGTTGACATTGAAAACAGTGGGTCAGTTTTCTGTGAATATGACCATTTCCCTGTGGTTCAGCAGTAGAAACTGTAACCCCCGTGTCTTAGACTATGTACTCACTGTGTGTCGTTCCACACCCCTACCCAGAGCATCATGGTCCGATGGCAGCCCCCACCACCAGGCGCCCAGAACGGCGAGATTACTGGGTATAAGATCCGTTACCGGAAAGGAACGCGGAAGAGCGAGGCGGCAGAAACCACGGGAGGCACCCAGCTATTCCAACTCATCGACGGTAAGCTCTCCTATCATACCAAGTCACGTACTCATCACGTACTCATCACGTACTCATCACATGACTCATCACGGAGTTGAATTAGTCATGCACATGCAATATCTTACATGGGAAATCATGTGATTCTTGATTAGCGTGTTCTAAAACAAGTCTAGTTTTCAGATTGGCCGAAGGCTCTGTGGCTACTGCTGGTAGTTTAACTTTTGGAGCCAATTGGAAGTTTCTAAGTTGAATACTGTGGTCCCATAGGACCAGATGTTGTATCACTGGAGCGCTTTTCATTTTAGCTTTTTGTCTGGCGTGTTGTTTGGAGTCATCATTTTCCTTCATCGTCTGTGTTACTTCAACATCTCACATCCAAACTGCTATTATACCGTTACTGTAGTACAATACATATCAGACTGTAGCGACGGCAATGAATATTACATGTTGTCTCAGCAACTTTTCTGGCCCCGTCTCACGCTGTGTGGTGCAGCATCAAAGAGAATACACACTTGAAAGTCAAACCCGATTTATATTTGGGGTGCAACAGGGGTGTTTGTTGGTTCAAAGGCATTTAAGCTAGAGATTTTCTTTCTAGAGCCTTGGAGTCCTGGAGTGTCTGGGTGGTTTTCAGCAGTCTGCCTCAGGGACAGCCCGTAGTAGTGAAGGGAGAGACGACACGATTAGCATTTAGCGTCCAAACAGATAAGTCCAATCCGACTCTTAAGAAAATGTGTGCACCAGTTAGTGCAGCTACATGTTCTTTAAAAACAGCGGGTGGTTCCCACGACTTTGAATTTCCAAAACACGCCTGTGGCGGTGATGTAGCCGACCCAGCAGTGTGGCGGTGATGTAGCCGACCCAGCAGTGTGGCGGTGATGTAGCCGACCCAGCAGTGTGGCGGTGATGTAGGGCCGACCCAGCAGTGTGGCTGAGTGATGTAGCGGGACCCAGCAGTGTGGCGGTGATGTAGCCGACCCAGCAGTGTGGCGGTGATGTAGCCGACCCAGCAGTGTGGCGGTGATGTAGCCGACCCAGCAGTGTGGCGGTGATGGTGGTCCAAGCAGGGATCCAGCTCCACTCCTCCAGGAGTAAACAGTGTCCTCTTTCTTCTCTGAGTTTTCTATCGGGAACGGCTTGCTTGGGCTACATTCAAACGGCTCATGTGTAAATTCCCCCACAGACGCATCGTGATCAATGGCAGAAGGTTCATCTCTATCAAACCCATTGGATTGGAAAGAGGACGACGAGCTCTCTCTTGATCACGACGACGAGCTCTCTCTTGATCACGACGACGAGCTCTCTCTTGATCACGACGACGAGCTCTCTCTTGATCACGACGACGAGCTCTCTCTTGCTCACGACGACGAGCTCTCTCTTGCTCACGACGACGAGCTCTCTCTTGCTCACGACGACGAGCTCTCTCTTGCTCACGACGACGAGCTCTCTCTTGATCACGACGACGAGCTCTCTCTTGATCACGACGACGAGCTCTCTCTTGATCACGACGACGAGCTCTCTCTTGATCACGACGACGAGCTCTCTCTTGATCACGACGACGAGCTCTCTCTTGATCACGACGACGAGCTCTCTCTTGATCACGACGACGAGCTCTCTCTTGATCACGACGACGAGCTCTCTCTTGATCCCACCCCTGACAGAGTTATAGATTTTCCCTTCACACAAGCAAAGAAATATTGGACTTCCTCTTGAAATATTACGTCTTCAAATATTTAGTGTGTCTGCATGCCCAGCTCGATGAGTGGTGGAGTGAGGGATGCACTGCTTGTACATCCTTTAAGAAGCCCACTGAAAGGAAAGTTTGGACAGTATTCTATCTGCAGAAACTGATGGACCTAGCCTGTGGCTGATTCTGCACACAAACCCAATTACATTTCTTGGTCTGCCTGTCAAAAGAGCGCACTACTTATTCACTTCGCCTCAAACATTTCAAAGCACTTGATTGAGGGGGGAGTGAACAAGATGAGGGCGCACTTTGGGTAGAAGAGGGAGGAATGGAACTGGGCTTCCTGTCTGACTCTGACTAATTCTCTATCTGTGTGTTGTTGTGGTCAGGTCTGGAGCGGGGGACAGAGTACACGTTCAGAGTATCAGCCATCACAGTGAACGGCTCCGGGCCCGCCACAGAGTGGAGCACCGCAGAGACCTTCGAGAGCGACCTGGACGGTAAAACTCTCTCCTTACCTCTCTTCCCTTGATACACTGACCAGTCAAATCCCTCTACCTCAGCCCTGATCCTTACCTCTTCCCTTAATACACTGACCAGTCAAATCCCTTTACCTCAGCCCTGATCCTTACCTCTTCCCTTAATACACTGACCAGTCAAATCCCTCTACCTCAGCCCTGATCTTTACCTCTCTTCCCTTAATACACTGACCAGTCAAATCCCTCTACCTCAGCCCTGATCCTTACCTCTTCCCTTAATACACTGACCAGTCAAATCCCTCTACCTCAGCCCTGATCCTTACCTCTCTTCCCTTAATACACTGACCAGTCAAATCCCTCTACCTCAGCCCTGATCCTTACCTCTCTTCCCTTAATACACTGACCAGTCAAATCCCTCTACCTCAGCCCTGATCCTTACCTCTCTTCCCTTAATACACTGACCAGTCAAATCCCTCTACTCTCAACCCCTGATCCTTACCTCTTCCCTTAATACACTGACCAGTCAAATCCCTCTACCTCAGCCCTGATCCTTACCTCTTCCCTTAATACACTGACCAGTCAAATCCCTCTACCTCAGCCCTGATCCTTACCTCTTCCCTTAATACACTGACCAGTCAAATCCCTCTACCTCAGCCCTGATCCTTACCTCTTCCCTTAATACACTGACCAGTCAAATCCCTCTACCTCAGGCCTGATCTTTACCTCTTCCCTTAATACACTGACCAGTCAAATCCCTCTACCTCAGCCCTGATCCTTACCTCTTCCCTTAATACACTGACCAGTCAAATCCCTCTACCTCAGCCCTGATCCTTACCTCTCTTCCCTTAATACACTGACCAGTCAAATCCCTCTACCTCAACCCTGATCCTTACCTCTTCCCTTAATACACTGACCAGTCAAATCCCTTTACCTCAGCCCTGATCCTTACCTCTTCCCTTAATACACTGACCAGTCAAATCCCTCTACCTCAGCCCTGATCTTTACCTCTTCCCTTAATACACTGACCAGTCAAATCCCTCTACCTCAGCCCTGATCCTTACCTCTTCCCTTAATACACTGACCAGTCAAATCCCTCTACCTCAGCCCTGATCCTTACCTCTCTTCCCTTAATACACTGACCAGTCAAATCCCTCTACCTCAGCCCTGATCCTTACCTCTCTTCCCTTAATACACTGACCAGTCAAATCCCTCTACCTCAGCCCTGATCCTTACCTCTCTTCCCTTAATACACTGACCAGTCAAATCCCTCTACCTCAACCCTGATCCTTACCTCTTCCCTTAATACACTGACCAGTCAAATCCCTCTACCTCAGCCCTGATCCTTACCTCTTCCCTTAATACACTGACCAGTCAAATCCCTCTACCTCAACCCTGATCCTTACCTCTTCCCTTAATACACTGACCAGTCAAATCCCTCTACCTCAGCCCTGATCCTTACCTCTTCCCTTAATACACTGACCAGTCAAATCCCTCTACCTCAGGCCTGATCTTTACCTCTTCCCTTAATACACTGACCAGTCAAATCCCTCTACCTCAGCCCTGATCCTTACCTCTTCCCTTAATACACTGACCAGTCAAATCCCTCTACCTCAGCCCTGATCCTTACCTCTCTTCCCTTAATACACTGACCAGTCAAATCCCTCTACCTCAACCCTGATCCTTACCTCTTCCCTTAATACACTGACCAGTCAAATCCCTCTACCTCAGCCCTGATCCTTACCTCTTCCCTTAATACACTGACCAGTCAAATCCCTCTACCTCAGCCCTGATCCTTACCTCTTCCCTTAATACACTGACCAGTCAAATCCCTCTACCTCAGGCCTGATCTTTACCTCTTCCCTTAATACACTGACCAGTCAAATCCCTCTACCTCAGCCCTGATCCTTACCTCTTCCCTTAATACACTGACCAGTCAAATCCCTCTACCTCAGCCCTGATCCTTACCTCTCTTCCCTTAATACACTGACCAGTCAAATCCCTCTACCTCAACCCTGATCCTTACCTCTTCCCTTAATACACTGACCAGTCAAATCCCTCTACCTCAGCCCTGATCCTTACCTCTTCCCTTAATACACTGACCAGTCAAATCCCTCTACCTCAGCCCTGATCCTTACCTCTTCCCTTAATACACTGACCAGTCAAATCCCTCTACCTCAGCCCTGATCCTTACCTCTTCCCTTAATACACTGACCAGTCAAATCCCTCTACCTCAGGCCTGATCTTTACCTCTTCCCTTAATACACTGACCAGTCAAATCCCTCTGCCTCAGCCCTGATCCTTACCTCTTCCCTTAATACACTGACCAGTCAAATCCCTCTACCTCAGCCCTGATCCTTACCTCTTCCCTTAATACACTAACCAGTCAAATCCCTCTACCTCAGCCCTGATCCTTACCTCTTCCCTTAATACACTGACCAGTCAAATCCCTCTACCTCAGCCCTGATCCTTACCTCTTCCCTTAATACACTGACCAGTCAAATCCCTCTACCTCAGCCCTGATCCTTACCTCTTCCCTTAATACACTGACCAGTCAAATCCCTCTACCTCAGCCCTGATCCTTACCTCTTCCCTTAATACACTGACCAGTCAAATCCCTCTACCTCAGCCCTGATCCTTACCTCTTCCCTTAATACACTGACCAGTCAAATCCCTCTACCTCAGCCCTGATCTTGACTACTTTCACTAGTCTGAATTGTTCAGTACAACATGTTTTGTTTTACTTGTTCGTTTATCAGCATCATAAATACCTTCAAACCCTCTTAATGTGGTCTCACTGCTACCTTTATATTTATGGTTTAGTTTTAATGTATTTTATTGTCTTGATTCTAGACTAAAGTATATGGAGTGTTTAATATTTGTTGTGTTTAATTTCTTTACTGTGTTATAATTTGATATAAGTTTGATCTCCTGAGTTTTCCTCCCTCCAGAGTCCAGGGTGCCAGACATCCCCAGCTCGCTACATGTGCGCCCGCTGGTCAACAGCATCGTGGTGAGCTGGACGCCGCCGGAGAACCAGGACATGGTGGTACGAGGCTACACCATCGGCTACGGCATCGGCAGCCCCCACGCCCAGACCATCAAGGTGGACTACAAGCAGCGCTACTACAGCATTGAGAACCTAGGTGAGCACACCCTGTTGTTGCCCTCTGGGTTGTTGCCCTCTGGGTTGTTGCCCTCTGGGTTGTTGCCCTCTGGGTTGTTGCCCTCTGGGTTGTTGCCCTCTGGGTTGTTGCCCTCTGGGTTGTTGCCCTCTGGGTTGTTGCCCTCTGGGTTGTTGCCCTCTGGGTTGTTGCCCTCCGGGTCGTTGCCGTCATAGTTGATAGTGTGTTGTTGTGGAACCATGTTCTTGATGCATGACTGTGAAGTCTTTGACTGCATGCCTGGCTGTGCTTCATAGTGTCCTGTAGCCTACTGTAATTACAACATGGTTAGGGGGGACCACTATGATAATGTTGCATAATTTAGCTTTTCATTAAAACCCCAACGAGAGAATGGGTTTCAATATACACCTTTTGTCAAGATGATGAATATCCTGATCCTATGAGCAGAGGGTCTCAGGAGTCTGGACTTGATTAGCTACATTATTTCATAACGCGCTCTCTCTCCCCCTCCGTCTCTCTCCCCCTCCGTCTCTCTCCCCCTCCGTCTCTCTCCCCCTCCGTCTCTCTCCCCCTCCGTCTCTCTCCCCCTCCGTCTCTCTCCCCCTCCGTCTCTCTCCCCCTCCGTCTCTCTCCCCCTCCGTCTCTCTCCCCTCCGTCTCTCTCCCCTCCGTCTCTCTCCCCCTCCGTCTCTTTCCCTGGCCCTCTCTTTCCCTGGCCCTCTCTCTCTCTCCCCCTCTGTCTCTTTCCCCCTCTCTTTCCCTGGCCCTCTCTTTCCCTGGCCCTCTCTTTCCCTGGCCCTCTCTTTCCCTGGCCCTCTCTTTCCCTGGCCCTCTCTTTCCCTGGCCCTCTCTTTCCCTGGCCCTCTCTTTCCCTGGCCCTCTCTCTCCCTGGCCCTCTCTCTCTCCCTGGCCCTCTCTCTCTCTCCCTGGCCCTCTCTCTCTCTCCCTGGCCCTCTCTCTCTCTCCCTGGCCCTCTCTCTCTCTCCCTGGCCCTCTCTCTCTCCCTGGCCCCTCTCTCTCTCCCTGGCCCTCTCTCTCTCTCTCCCTGGCCCTCTCTCTCTCTCTCTCCCTGGCCCTCTCTCTCTCTCTCTCTCTCCCTGGCCCTCTCTCTCTCTCTCTCTCTCTCTCCCTGGCCCTCTCTCTCTCTCTCTCTCTCCCTGGCCCTCTCTCTCTCTCTCTCTCTCCCTGGCCCTCTCTCTCTCTCTCTCTCTCCCTGGCCCTCTCTCTCTCTCTCTCTCTCCCTGGCCCTCTCTCTCTCTCTCTCTCTCCCTGGCCCTCTCTCTCTCTCTCTCCCTGGCTCTCTCTCTCCCTGGCCTCTCTCTCTCTCTCCCTGGCCCTCTCTCTCTCTCTCCCTGGCCCTCTCTCTCTCTCTCTCCCTGGCCCCTCTCTCTCTCTCTCTCCCTGGCCCCTCTCTCTCTCTCTCTCTCCCTGGCCCCTCTCTCTCTCTCTCTCTCTCTCTCCCTGGCCCTCTCT